>NC_138772.1:13957842-14131023 GCF_965119305.1 Pelophylax lessonae
GTGCGACACCCAGGCAGCAGGTAAGTGATGATGCAATCAGAGTTTATAAGATGCAGCAGTCTGCACAGGTCCAAGATGGCTGCCAACAGGAGGGCAAGGTTGGACCTTGACACCTACACACTGTACAGAGCTGCCCCCCCCCCACACACACACACACACTACAGTGCCCCCCCACATACAAACAGCACAGAGCCCACCCACCTGCACTCACACACACAGAACAGAGCCTCCCCACAGAATACAGAGCCACACACCAAGTACAGAGCCTCCCTCACACACAGTACAGAACCTCCCCCAAACACAGTACAGAGCCCTCCCAAACAGTACAGAACCTCCCCCAAACACAGTACAGAGCCCTCCCAAACAGTACAGAGCCTCCCACACACAGTAGAGAGCCTCCCCACACACAGTACAGAGCCTCCCCCACACATAGTACAGAGCCCCCACACACAGTACAGAGCCTCCCCCCACACACAGTACAGAGCCTCCCCACACACAGTACAGAGCCTCTCCACACACAGTTCAGAGCCCCCACACACAGTTCAGAGCCCCCCACACACAGTACAGAGCCTCCCCCCACACACAGTACAGAGCCTCCCTCACACACAGTACAGAGCCCCCCACACACAGTACAGAGCCTCCCTCACACATAGTACAGAGCCCCCCACACACAGTACAGAGCCTCCCCACACACAGTACAGAGCCTCCCCACACACAGTACAGAGCCTCCCCACACACAGTACTGTGCCTCCCCAAACACAGTACAGAGCCTCCCTCACACACAGTACAGAGCCCCCCACACACACAGTACAGAGCCTCCCCACACACAGAACAGAGCCTCTCTCACACACAGTACAGAGCCTCCCTCACACAGTACAGAGCCTCCCCACACACAGTACAGAGCCTCCCTCACACACAGTACAGAGCCCCCCACACACAGTACAGAGCCCCCCACACACAGTACAGAGCCCTCCCTCACACACAGTACAGAGCCCCCCACACACAGTACAGAGCCTCCCCCCACACACAGTACAGAGCCTCCCACACACAGTACAGAGCCCCCCACACACAGTACAGAGCCTCCCCCCACACACAGTACAGAGCCTCCCCCCACACACAGTACAGAGCCCCCCACACACAGTACAGAGCCCCCCACACACAGTACAGAGCCCCCTACACACAGTACAGAGCCTCCCCACACACAGTACAGAGCCTCCCCCCACACAGTTCAGAGCCCCCCACACACAGTACAGAGCCCCCTACACACAGTACAGAGCCTCCCCCCACATAGTACATAGCCTCCCCCACACACAGTACAGAGTCTTTCCCCCACACACAGTACAGAGTCTTCCCCCCCACACACAGTACAGGGCCTCCCCCCACACACAGTACAGAGTCTTCCCCCCCACACACAGTACAGAGCCCCCCCACACACACAGTACAGAGCCCCCTACACACAGTACAGAGCCTCCCCCACACACAGTAAAGAGCCTCCCCCACACACAGTACAGAGCCCCCCACACACACACACACTACAGTGCCCCCCCCCCCACATACAAACAGTACAGAGCCCACCCACCTGCACTCACACACACAGAACAGAGCCTCCCCCACACAATACAGAGCCACACACACAGTACAGAGCCTCCCCCAAACACAGTACAGAGCCCCCCCCCCAAACAGTATAGAGCCCCCCCCCACACCTACACACACACAGAACAGAGCCTCCCCCACAGAATACAGAGCCACACACCAAGTACAGAGCCCCACCCCAAACAGTACAGAGCCTCCCCCAAACACAGTACAGAGCCCTCCCAAACAGTACAGAGCCTCCCTCACACACAGTACAGAGCCCCCCACACACTGTACAGAGCCTCCCCCACACAGTACAGAGCCCTCCCAAACAGTACAGAGCCTCCCTCACACACAGTACAGAGCCCCCCACACACAGTACAGAGCCTCCCACACACAGTACAGAGCCCCCCACACACAGTACAGAGCCTCCCTCACACACAGTACAGAGCCCCCCACACACAGTACAGAGCCCCCCACACACAGTACAGAGCCTCCCCCCACACACAGTACAGAGCCCCCCCCCACACACAGTACAGAGCCCCCTACACACAGTACAGAGCCTCCCCACACACAGTACAGAGCCTCCCCCCACACACAGTACAGAGCCCCCTACACACAGTACAGAGCCTCCCCACACACAGTACAGAGCCTCCCCCCACACAGTTCAGAGCCCCCCACACACAGTACAGAGCCTCCCCCCACATAGTACAGAGCCCCCTCCCCCCCCCCCACACACAGTACAGAGCCTCCCCACACACAGTACAGAGCCTCCCCACACACAGTACAGAGCCCCCCTACACACAGTACAGAGTCTTCCCCCCCACACACAGTACAGAGCCTCCCCACACACAGTACAGGGCCTCCCCCCACACACAGTACAGAGTCTTCCCCCCCACACACAGTACAGAGCCTCTCCACATACACAGTACAGAGCCTCCTACACACAGTACACAGCCCCCCACACACAGTACAGAGTCTTCCCCCCCACATACAGTACAGAGTCTGCCCCCCCCACACACACAGTACAGAGCCCCCTACACACAGTACAGAGCCTCCCCCACACACAGTACAGAGCCTCCTCCCCACACAGTACAGAGCCCCCCACACACAGTACAGAGCCTCCCCCACACACAGTACAGAGCCTCTCCCCCACACAGTACAGAGCCCCCCACACACAGTACAGAGCCTCCCCCACACACAGTACAGAGCCCCCCCACACACAGTACAGAGCCCCCCACACACAGTACAGAGCCCCCCTACACACAGTACAGAGCCCCCCTACACACAGTACAGAGCCTCCCCCACACAGTACAGAGCCTCCCCCACACACAGTACATAGCCCCCCACACACAGTACAGAGCCTCTCCACACACAGTACAGAGCCCCCCACACACAGTACAGAGCCTCCCACACACAGTACAGAGCCTCCCCACACACAGTACAGAGCCTCCCCACACACAGTACAGAGCCTCCCCACACACAGTACAGAGCCTCTCCACACACAGTACAGAGCCTCCCCCAACACACAGTACAGAGCCCCCCACACACAGTACAGAGCCTCTCTCACACACAGTACAGAGCCCCCCACACACAGTACAGAGCCTCCCTCACACACAGTACAGAGCCTCCCCACACACAGTACAGAGCCTCCCCCAACACACAGTACAGAGCCCCCCACACACACAGTACAGAGCCCCCCACACACAGTACAGAGCCTCCCACACACAGTACAGAGCCTCCCACACACAGTACAGAGCCTCCCCCACACAGTACAGAGCCTCCCCCAACACACAGTACAGAGCCTCCCCCACACAGTACAGAGCCCCCCACACACAGTACAGAGCCTCCCCCACACACAGTACAGAGCCTCCCCACACACAGTACAGAGCCTCCCCACACACACAGTACAGAGCCTCCCCCACACACAGTACAGAGCCTCCCCCACACACAGTACAGAGCCTCCCCCACACACAGTACAGAGCCTCCCCACACACACAGTACAGAGCCTCCCCCACACACAGTACAGAGCCTCCCCCACACACAGTACAGAGCCTCCCCACACACACAGTACAGAGCCTCCCCACACACAGTACAGAGCCTCCCAACACACAGTACAGAGCCCCCCACACACAGTACAGAGCCTCCCCACACACAGTACAGAGCCTCTCCACACACAGTACAGAGCCTCCCCCCACACAGTACAGAGCCTCCCACACACAGTACAGAGCCTCCCCCACACAGTACAGAGCCTCCCCCAACACACAGTACAGAGCCTCCCCCACACAGTACAGAGCCCCCCACACACAGTACAGAGCCTCCCCCACACACAGTACAGAGCCTCCCCACACACAGTACAGAGCCTCCCCACACACAGTACAGAGCCTCTCCACACACAGTACAGAGCCTCCCCCCACACAGTACAGAGCCTCCCACACACAGTACAGAGCCTCCCCCACACAGTACAGAGCCTCCCCCAACACACAGTACAGAGCCTCCCCCACACAGTACAGATCCCCCCACACACAGTACAGAGCCTCCCCCACACACAGTACAGAGCCTCCCCACACACAGTACAGAGCCTCCCCACACACAGTACAGAGCCTCCCCACACACAGTACAGAGCCCCCCACACACACTACAGAGCCTCCCCCCACACAGTACAGAGCCTCCCCCACACACAGTACAGAGCCTCCCCACACACACAGTACAGAGCCTCCCCACACACACAGTACAGAGCCTCCCCACACACAGTACAGAGCCCCCCACACACAGTACAGAGCCTCCCCCCACACAGTACAGAGCCTCCCCACACACAGTACAGAGCCTCCCCACACACAGTACAGAGTCCACCCTCCACATACACACAGTACAGAGCCTCTTCCCCACACACACACACATAGTACAAACCTCCGCCCCCCCCCCCCACACACACACAGTACAGAGCCTCCCCCAACACACAGTACAGAGCCTCCCCCAACACACAGTACAGAGCCTCCCCCAACACACAGTACAGAGCCTCCCCCACACACAGTACAGAGCCTCTCCCACACACAGTACAGAGCCTCCCCACACACAGTACAGAGCCCCCCCCACACAGTACAGAGCCTCCCCCCACACAGTACAGAGCCTCCCCCCACACAGTACAGAGCCTCCCTCACACACAGTACAGAGCCTCCCCACACACACAGTACAGAGCCTCCCCACACACAGTACAGAGCCTCCCCACACACAGTACAGAGCCTCCCACTCACAGTACAGAACCTTTCCCCCACACAGTACAGAGCCCCCCCCCCCCACACAGTACAGAGCCTCCCCCCCCCCCACACAGTACAGAGTCCACCCTCCACATACACACAGTACAGAGCCCCCCAAACATGTTACAGAGCCACCCACAAAAAGTACAGGGCCTCTCCACACACAGTACAGAATAAAACGCACAGCAAGAGTGAGGAAGTGAGAGCAGGAACAAGCCAGGGTAAAGTCCAGAAACAGGTAGTCATCCAAGCCGGGGTTGAGTCCAGAAGTGGATAGTCAACCGATGCCGGGTCATCTGCCGATGCGGGGTCGAGAGCCAGAAGAGTAGTCAGCCAAGCCAGGTCATACACGGAAAACAGAAGTCTGCTAGCAGAGAAGCACAAAAGCAAGGGCAAGGACTGTAACCCATCAGGTGATAGATATAGTCAGGTGTGCAGCATCATCGCTGTGCGACACCCAGGCAGCAGGTAAGTGATGATGCAATCAGAGTTTATAAGAGGCAGCAGTCTGCACAGGTCCAAGATGGCTGCCAACAGGAGGGCAAGGTTGGACCTTGACACCTACACACTGTACAGAGCTGCCCCCCCCCCACACACACACACTACAGTGCCCCCCCACATACAAACAGCACAGAGCCCACCCACCTGCACTCACACACACAGAACAGAGCCTCCCCCACAGAATACAGAGCCACACACCAAGTACAGAGCCCCCCCAAACAGTACAGAACCTCCCCCAAACACAGTACAGAGCCTCCCCACACACACAGTACAGAGCCCCCCCACACACAGTACAGAGCCCCCCACACACAGTACAGAGCCTCCCCCACACAGTACAGAGCCTCCCAACACACAGTACAGAGCCCCCCACACACAGTACAGAGCCTCCCCACACACAGTACAGAGCCTCCCCACACACAGTACAGAGCCTCCCCCCACACAGTACAGAGCCTCTCCACACACAGTACAGAGCCTCCCCCCACACAGTACAGAGCCTCCCACACACAGTACAGAGCCTCCCCCACACAGTACAGAGCCTCCCCCAACACACAGTACAGAGCCTCCCCCACACAGTACAGAGCCCCCCACACACAGTACAGAGCCTCCCCCACACACAGTACAGAGCCTCCCCACACACAGTACAGAGCCCCCCACACACAGTACAGAGCCTCCCCCCACACAGTACAGAGCCTCCCCACACACAGTACAGAGCCCCCCCCACACAGTACAGAGCCTCCCCCCACACAGTACAGAGTCCACCCTCCACATACACACAGTACAGAGCCTCTTCCCCACACACACACACATAGTACAAACCTCCGCCCCCCCCCCACACACACACAGTACAGAGCCTCCCCCAACACACAGTACAGAGCCCCCCACACACAGTACAGAGCCTCCCCACACACAGTACAGAGCCTCCCCACACACAGTACAGAGCCTCCCCACACACAGTACAGAGCCCCCCACACACAGTACAGAGCCTCCCCCCACACAGTACAGAGCCTCCCCACACACAGTACAGAGCCTCCCACTCACAGTACAGAACCTTTCCCCCACACAGTACAGAGCCCCCCCCCCCCCACACAGTACAGAGCCTCCCCCCCCCCCCACACAGTACAGAGCCTCTCCACACAGTACAGAGTCCACCCTCCACATACACACAGTACAGAGCCCCCCAAACATGTTACAGAGCCACCCACAAAAAGTACAGGGCCTCTCCACACACAGTACAGAATAAAACGCACAGCAAGAGTGAGGAAGTGAGAGCAGGAACAAGCCAGGGTAAAGTCCAGAAACAGGTAGTCATCCAAGCCGGGGTTGAGTCCAGAAGTGGATAGTCAACCGATGCCGGGTCATCTGCCGATGCGGGGTCGAGAGCCAGAAGAGTAGTCAGCCAAGCCAGGTCATACACGGAAAACAGAAGTCTGCTAGCAGAGAAGCACAAAAGCAAGGGCAAGGACTGTAACCCATCAGGTGATAGATATAGTCAGGTGCGCAGCATCATCGCTGTGCGACACCCAGGCAGCAGGTAAGTGATGATGCAATCAGAGTTTAGAAGAGGCAGCAGTCTGCACAGGTCCAAGATGGCTGCCAACAGGAGGGCAAGGTTGGACCTTGACACCTACACACTGTACAGAGCTGCCCCCCCCCCACACACACACTACAGTGCCCCCCCACATACAAACAGCACAGAGCCCACCCACCTGCACTCACACACACAGAACAGAGCCTCCCCCACAGAATACAGAGCCACACACCAAGTACAGAGCCTCCCTCACACACAGTACAGAACCTCCCCCAAACACAGTACAGAGCCCTCCCAAACAGTACAGAGCCTCCCACACACAGTACAGAGCCTCCCCACACACAGTACAGAGCCTCCCCACACACAGTACAGAGCCTCCCCCACACATAGTACAGAGCCCCCCACACACAGTACAGAGCCTCCCCCCACACACAGTACAGAGCCTCCCTCACACACAGTACAGAGCCTCCCCACACACAGTACAGAGCCTCCCCCACACATAGTACAGAGCCCCCCACACACAGTACAGAGCCCCCCACACACAGTACAGAGCCTCCCCCCACACACAGTACAGAGCCTCCCTCACACACAGTACAGAGCCTCCCCACACACAGTACAGAGCCTCCCCACACACAGTACAGAGCCTCTCCACACACAGTTCAGAGCCCCCCACACACAGTAAAGAGCCTCCCCACACACAGTACAGAGCCCCCCACACACAGTACAGAGCCTCCCCACACACAGTACAGAGCCTCCCCACACACAGTACAGAGCCTCCCCACACACAGTACTGTGCCTCCCCAAACACAGTACAGAGCCTCCCTCACACACAGTACAGAGCCCCCCACACACACAGTACAGAGCCTCCCCACACACAGAACAGAGCCTCTCTCACACACAGTACAGAGCCTCCCTCACACAGTACAGAGCCTCCCCACACACAGTACAGAGCCTCCCTCACACACAGTACAGAGCCCCCCACACACAGTACAGAGCCCCCCACACACAGTACAGAGCCTCCCCACACACAGTACAGAGCCCTCCCTCACACACAGTACAGAGCCCCCCACACACAGTACAGAGCCTCCCCCCACACACAGTACAGAGCCCCCCACACACAGTACAGAGCCTCCCCACACACAGTACAGAGCCTCCCCCCACACAGTTCAGAGCCCCCCACACACAGTACAGAGCCCCCTACACACAGTACAGAGCCTCCCCCCACATAGTACATAGCCTCCCCCACACACAGTACAGGGCCTCCCCCCACACACAGTACAGAGTCTTCCCCCCCACACACAGTACAGGGCCTCCCCCCACACACAGTACAGAGTCTTCCCCCCCACACACAGTACAGAGTCTTCCCCCCCACACACAGTACAGAGCCCCCCCACACACACAGTACAGAGCCCCCTACACACAGTACAGAGCCTCCCCCACACACAGTACAGAGCCTCCCCCACACACAGTACAGAGCCCCCCACACACACACACACTACAGTGCCCCCCCCCCACATACAAACAGTACAGAGCCCACCCACCTGCACTCACACACACAGAACAGAGCCTCCCCCACACAATACAGAGCCACACACACAGTACAGAGCCTCCCCCAAACACAGTACAGAGCCCCCCCCCCAAACAGTATAGAGCCCCCCCCCCCCCACACTTACACACACACAGAACAGAGCCTCCCCCACAGAATACAGAGCCACACACCAAGTACAGAGCCCCACCCCAAACAGTACAGAGCCTCCCCCAAACACAGTACAGAGCCCCCCACACACAGTACAGAGCCTCCCCCACACAGTACAGAGCCCTCCCAAACAGTACAGAGCCTCCCTCACACACAGTACAGAGCCCCCCACACACAGTACAGAGCCCCCCACACACAGTACAGAGCCTCCCACACACAGTACAGAGCCCCCCACACACAGTACAGAGCCTCCCCCCACACACAGTACAGAGCCCCCCCCCACACACAGTACAGAGCCCCCTACACACAGTACAGAGCCTCCCCACACACAGTACAGAGCCTCCCCCCACACAGTTCAGAGCCCCCCACACACAGTAGAGAGCCTCCCCCCACATAGTACAGAGCCCCCTCCCCCCCCCACACACACAGTACAGAGCCTCCCCACACACAGTACAGAGCCTCCCCACACACAGTACAGAGCCCCCCTACACACAGTACAGAGTCTTCCCCCCCACACACAGTACAGAGCCTCCCCACACACAGTACAGGGCCTCCCCCCACACACAGTACAGAGTCTTCCCCCCCACACACAGTACAGAGCCTCTCCACATACACAGTACAGAGCCTCCTACACACAGTACACAGCCCCCCACACACAGTACAGAGTCTTCCCCCCCACATACAGTACAGAGTCTGCCCCCCCCCCCACATACACAGTACAGAGCCCCCTACACACAGTACAGAGCCTCCCCCACACACAGTACAGAGCCTCCCCCACACACAGTACAGAGCCCCACACACACACACTACTGTGCCCCCCCACATACAAACAGTACAGAGCCCACCCACCTGCACTCACACACACAGAACAGAGCCTCCCCCACACAATACAGAGCCACACACACAGTACAGAGCCCCCCCCCAAACAGTATAGAGCCCCCCCCCCCCACACCTACACACACAGAACAGAGCCTCCCCCACAGAATACAGAGCCACACACCAAGTACAGAGCCCCCCCAAACAGTACAGAGCCTCCCTCACACACAGTACAGAGCCTCCCTCACACACAGTACAGAGCCCCCTACACACAGTACAGAGTCTTCCCCCCCACATACAGTACAGAGTCTGCCCCCCCCCCACACACACAGTACAGAGCCCCCTACACACAGTACAGAGCCTCCCCCACACACAGTACAGAGCCTCCCTCACACACAGTACAGAGCCTCCCCCACACACAGTACAGAGCCTCCCCCACACACAGTACAGAGCCTCCCTCACACACAGTACAGAGCCTCCCCCACACACAGTACAGAGCCTCCCCCACACACAGTACAGAGCCTCCCTCACACACAGTACAGAGCCCCCCACACACAGTACAGAGCCTCCACCACACACAGTACAGAGCCCCCCACACACAGTACAGAGCCCCCCACACACACAGTACAGAGCCTCCCCCACACACAGTACAGAGCCTCACCCCCACACAGTACAGAGCCTCCCCACACACAGTACAAAACCTTCCCCCACACACAGTACAGAGCCCCCTCCCCCCCCCAAACAGTACAGAGCCTCCCCACACACCGTACAGAGCCCCCCCACACAGTACAGAGCCCCCCCACACACACAGTCAGAGATGTATAGTAACTAAGTAGAACTACTTCACTACTGTACTTGAGTACGGAAAGGCGGTATCTGTACTTTCCTAGAGTAGAATTTTTTTCTCCTACTTCCACTTTTACTTCACTACATTTTTTCAATGATTTCAATACTTCTACTCCAATATTTTTTTTTGTGCTGCATAGTTACTCGTTACAATTATAAAAATTACCACTGCCAGAACAGTAGATGGCAGGTTTCATGAAGTTCAAAACATGTGTATTATCAGCGCATACCAAAATAAATGCTACTGTATGTATAAATTAATAAACAATATTGCTGCGCCAGGTGAAAAATGAATCGTGTCTAAATAACTGTCAATCCAATATCAACTCAATAACAAATCATAAGTAATGATTAAAGTGATAATGTGATAACGGTGAAATTAGTAGTCCAAATAAAGAGTGAACAAAAAATGAAACCAAAATCAATCAATCTTCATCTGTGTTCACACAAAAACAGTGCTGCATGCTCCACTCCAGTGCTCCCAGTGATAAGTGTAGGTTAGCAGCTCACCTTAGGACTAGGCTCCAGAGAGCCAAACACATTTACGGATGCAAGGATAACAGCCTGGTGTCCCTTCTTCCACCGCCTCCAGCTAACACTCAGACAGGACAACATATACAGACAGGAACCCGGTATATACAAAAAAGAGGGACAGATCTAATGCTCTCAGTTTTTAAAGGCTATTTATTCCCTTGTAAATATAGGATATTGCACTTACATTTAAATGCACATAAGCAGTGCAGGCTTTCTGTAGCAGAACACAGCTCTCTCAGCACTTCCAGGAAGACAACGTGATCCGAGCAGGCTCCTCCCCCGTACGCGTTACGTCAGAGACTTCTTCTACTATGCATAAATAAAAGCTGCATTTGAAATAATAAAAAACAATATGATGTTAAAACTTTTGACTTCTTTCTTTATTAACGACATAACACAGTATTTGTACTTTTACTTTCAGTACTTGAGTAGCATTTTTTTTTTCAAAACTACTGGTACTTTTACTTTCAGTACTTGAATAGCAAAATTTTTAAAAAAAACTACTTGCAATACTTAAGCACAAAAAATGTTGAATACTTTAGTACTTCTACTCAAGTCACTTTTTGATTGAGCACTTCGACTTCTACTCAAGTCACTTTTTGATCGAGCACTTGTACTTTTACTCAAGTATGGGTTTCGAGTACTTATACAACTCTGCACACAGTACAGAGCCTCCCCCCACACAGTACAGAGCCTCCCCCCACACATACACATAGTACAGAGCCCCCCACACCACACACACAGTACAGAGCCTCCCCCCACACAGTACAGAGCCCTCCCCCCACACACTCACACAGTACAGAGCCGCCCCCCACACACACACAGTACAGAGCCTCCACCCACAGACACACACAGTACAGAGCCCCCAAAACAGTACAGAGCACCCCCCCCCATATACACACAGTACAGTGCCTTCTCCCCACACACACATTACAGAGCCTCCCCCCCCACACAGTAAAGAGCCCCCTTACACACAGTACAGAGCCCCCCCCACACACAGTACAGAGCCCCCCCCCCACACACAGTAAAGAGCCTCCCCCACATAGTGCAGAGCCCCCCCCCCCACACACAGTACAGAGCCTCCCCCACATACAGTACAGAGCCCCCCCACACACAGTACAGAGCCTCCCCCCACACATAAACACAGTACAGAGCCCCCCCACACACAGTACAAAGCCCCCCACACACAGTACAGAACCCCCCACACACAGTACAGAGCCTCCCCCCACACATAAACACAGTACAGAGCCTCCCCACACACACACAGTACAGAGCCCCCCCACACACAGTACAGAGCCCCCCCACACACAGTACAGAGCCCCCCACACACAGTACAGAGTCTCCCCCCACACATAAACACAATACAGAACCTCCCCACACACACACACACACACAGTACAGAGCCCCCCCCCCCCACACACACACACAGTACAGAGCCCCCCACACAATACAGAGCCCCCCACACACAGTACAGAGCCCCCGACACGCAGTAAAGAGTCTCAACACACAGTACACAGCCCCCCCCCACATGGTACAGAGCCCCCATAAAGTACAGAGTCCCCCCCCCACACACACAGTACAGAGACCTCCAGCCCTCCCCACACACAATACAGAACCCCCCAAACACACACATACATACACACAGTGCAGAGCCTCCCCCCACACAGTACAGAGCCCCCTTACACACAGTAAAGAGCCCCCCCTTCGCACACAGTACAGAGCCCCCCACACACAGTACAGAGCAGCCCCCCACACACAGTACAGAGCCCCCCCTACACACAGTACAGAGCCCCCCCCCCCCCCACAAACACAGTACAGAGCCCCCCAAACACGTTACAGAGCCCCCACACACACACACAGTACAGAGCCTCCCCCACACACAGTACAGAGCCTCCCCAACACACAGTACAGAGCCCCCCACAAAGTGCAGAGCCTCCCCCCACACATACACACAGTACAGAGCCCCCCCACACACACACAGTACAGAGCCTCCCCCACATTGTACAGAGCCCCCCCTACACACAGTACAGAGCCCCATTCCCCCCCCCCCACAGTAAAGAGCCCCCCCCTCACACACAGTACAGAGCCGCCCCCCACACACAGTACAGAGCACTCCTACACACAGTACAGAGCCCCCCCACAAACACAGTACAGAGCCCCCCAAACACGTTACAGAGCCCCCCGCACACAGTATAGAGTCTCCCTACACAGTATAGAGCCTCCCCAACACATAGTACAGAGCCTCCCCCCACACATACACACAGTACAGAGCCCCCCACACAGTACAGAGCCCCCCCACACAGTACAGAGCCCCCCCCACACACAGTACAGAGCCTCCCCCACACAGTACAGAGCCTCCCTACCCACAGTACAGAGCCCCCTTCCCACACACAGTACAGAGCTCCCCCCCCCACAGTACAGAGCCCCCCTCACACACACACACACACACACACACACACACACACACACACACACACACACACACACAGTACAGGGCCCCTAAAAAGTACAGAGCTTCTGTGTTTACAGTGACAGGCAGGGCTGGACATTACGTGTGGCGCCGGGCGGCGCCGTTTTTCAATGTAAGGCACCTTGGGGATGGGTAAGTAAGACCCCTGCGCAGCCTCTGCATATCCTGCACCATGCCCTCATCCCTGCATCATGGCCTCAGCCCTGCATCTCCTTCACCATGCCCTCAGCCCTGCATCTCCTGCACCATGCCCTAAGCCCTGCATCTTCTGCACCATGCCCGCAGCCCTGCATCTCCTGCACCATGCCCGCAGCCTCTGCATCTCCTGCACCATGCCCACAGCCCCTGCATCTCCTGCACCAGTCCTACAGCCCCTGCATCTCCTGCATTATGCCCACAGCCCCAGCATCTCCTGCACCAAGTCCGCAGCCCATGCATCTCTTGCACCATACCCGCAGCTTCTTCTTCTTCTGTACCATGCCCGCAGCCTCTGCATCTCCTGTACCATGTCCGCAGCCCCTGCATCTCCTGTGCCATGTCCGCAGCCCTGCATCTCCTGCACCATGGCCGCAGCCTCTGCATCTTTTGTACCAAGTCTGCAGCCCAGCATCTCCTGCACCATGCCCACAGCCCTGCATCTCCTGCACCATGCCCACAGCCCTGCATCTCCTGCACCATGCCCGCAGCCCTGCATCTCTTGCACCATGCCCGCAGCTCTGCATCTCCTGCACCATGCCCTCAGCCCTGCATCTCCTGCACCATGCCCTCAGCCCTGCATCTCCTGCACCATGCCCACAGCCCTGCATCTCCTGCACCATGCCCGCAGCCCCTGCATCTCCTGCACCATGCCCGCAGCCCCTGCATCTCCTGCACCATGTCCACAGATTCTGCATCTCTTGCAGCATGCCTGCAGCTTCTTCCTCTCCTGTACCATGTCCACAGCCCCTGCATCTCCTGTACCATGTCTGCAGCCCCTGCATCTCCTGTACCAGGTCTGCAGCCCCTGCATCTCCTGTACCGTGTCTGCAGCCTCTGCATCTCCTGTACCATGCCC
The DNA here is from genome assembly GCF_965119305.1 of Pelophylax lessonae. Lineage (NCBI taxonomy): Eukaryota > Metazoa > Chordata > Amphibia > Anura > Ranidae > Pelophylax > Pelophylax lessonae. Next base: position 13,972,117 of record NC_138772.1, read on the forward strand.
ACAGCCTCTGCATCTCTTGTACCTTATCCACAGCCCATGCATCTCCTGTACCTTTTTCCGCAGCCCCTGCATCTCCTGCACCATGTCCACAGATTCTGCATCTCTTGCAGCATGCCTGCAGCTTTTTCCTCTCCTGTACCATGTCCACAGCCCCTGCATCTCCTGTACCATGTCTGCAGCCCCTGCATCTCCTGTACCAGGTCTGCAGCCCCTGCATCTCCTGTACAGTGTCTGCAGCCTCTGCATCTCCTTTACCATGCCCACAGCCTCTGCATCTCTTGTACCTTATCCGCAGCCCATGCATCTCCTGTACCTTTTCCGCAGCCCCTGCATCTCCTGTACCATGCCCACAGCCCCTGCATCTCATGTACCAAGCCAACAGCCCCTGCATTTCCTGTACCATGTCTGCAGCCTCTGACATGTCCTCCTATACCATGTCTGCAGCCTTTTCATCTCTTGTACCATGCCCACAGCCCCTGCATCTCCTGTACCAAGCCCTCAGCCCCTGCATCTCCTGTACCATGCCCACAGCCCCTGCATCTCTTGTACCAAGCCCGCAGCCCCTGCATCTCCTGAACCATGCCCGCAGCCCCTGCATCTCCTGCACCATGCCCGCAGCCCCTGCATCTCCTGTATCATGCCCGCAGCCTCTGCATCTCCTGTGCCATGTCCGCAGCCTCTGACATCTCCTGCCCCATGCCTGCAGCCTCTGGCATCTCCTGCGCCATGCTCGCAGCCCCTGCATCTCCTGTATCATGCCCGCAGCCTCTGCATCTCCTGTGCCATGTCCGCAGCCTCTGACATCTCCTGTATCATGCCCGCAGCCTCTGCATCTCCTGTGCCATGTCCGCAGCCTCTGACATCTCCTATATCATGCCCGCAGCCTCTGCATCTCCTGTGCCATGTCCACAGCCTCTGACATCTCCTGTACCATGCCCACACAGCCTATGATCACCTCCTGTACCATGTTGTCACTTTTATCACTTTTAACCGGAATTTGCTCATATAGATATATATATATATATATATATATATATATATATATATATACATATATATATATATATATATATATATATATATATATATATATATATATATAGCCCTATATGCTTTGATATCTGTCTTATTTATAATAGACTCTTCAAATGTGCTTTTAAAAAAATGGTTTTCCCTTTTATGAACAAGAAAATAATGACGTTATGCTGTTGGGCTGGTATAGTAATGCTATGGAGCTGGTATGAAAATCATTCCAGGGATGAATTTTTTTCCCAGTCCGGTCCTGGAGACAGGTCAGAGAGGACAAGGCTGTCAGAGGTGATGGAACAGGTACCATGTTTTGGCTGAAAAAGGCCCTGATTAAAAGTATCCAGATGTAATAACTAGGAGCAACAAAGTAAAGTCTGCAGCAATGTACAGCGCTGCTCTGATAGAAGGGGCAGAATCTAAAGGTCAGAAATAGGTAAAATGAGTCAGTTGTTTTCATAGAAACATACATCAGAACTGGTTTTGCGTGTCTTCTGTCTTTTGTGTTGTCTTGTGATTGATGCAGGGACAATAGCTTATGACCATGAGAAAATCATTGTTATTCTGGCAACAGTTAGAAAAAGGGAATTCCAAGAAGGGTTCAGCCCTACTTTAGGCTCTACCTAGGTAAATCTAATGTCTGACTCACAAGTCATAAATGTAATTCTGAGTAACTGATATTCATACAAATTGTTTTATTTGAAATCAATAGTTTATAAAAAAAATGCAATATTATCTTATCATAATTTATAGCTTTTCTTTGTGTGTGGTAACTCAAATAATCCCAGAGAATGTTCTCTTCAGCAGGACGTGCTTCAGTACCTGTGTCTTTGGTGGGGAATGTCAGGTATGGAGCTACTGACACCTTGGTTCAATGAGAAGCCAGTATGCAGATCTTGATTGTCTGCTCCCCGATGTTCTGTCACCACTTCCAAATAATCTAGACCTGTTGTCACATCAAGGGCATAGCTGTTGAAGCCCCGGTACTCAGAGACAGCGGTTTTTCAGAGACAATGATTCTGACTATGCTGAAGGCATCTATGGCTACTTCCTGCAAGAAGTACCACCGGACCTGGAAAGCTGTTTTTTTTGCTGTAAATCCAGGAAACTTCATCTGTGTTGATTCTACTTGGTACAAGTCCTTTCCTTCTTGCAAATAGGGGTTAATATGCTCCAATTTCTATAAAATCTGCAAGACTCATCCACCTTACCTCAGTGTTCTCCACTCCTCTCTGCCAATCCCTTCACTGGCTTCCACTCACCCAACTAATAAAATTCAAAGTACTAACAATAGTTTACAAAGCCATCCACAACTCAGCTACATCACTAACATGATCTCAAAATATTGACCAAGCCGCTCACTTTGGGCCTCCCAAGAGCTCCTGATCTCTAGCTCCCTTGTCACCTCCTCCCATGCTCGCCTCCAGGATTTCTCCAGAGCTTCTCCCATTCTTTGGGACTCTCTACCCCAATCTTTCTGACTGTCCCCTACCCCTAATCCATCCATCTTTAGACGATCCCTGAAAACCCTTCTTTTTAAAGAAGCCTATCCGGCTACTAACTAATACACTGTTTCACTTTCCCCATCAGCTCACCCCCCCACAGCTATTACCTTTTGTATCAATTGACCCTCCCTTTTAGATTGCAAGCTCTAACGAGCAGGGCCCTCTAATTCCTTTTGTACAAAATTGTATTGTAGCTGTAATGTCTGCCTTCATTTGGTTAAGCGCTGCGCAAACTGTTGGCGCTATATAAATTCTGTATAAAATAATAATAATAATAATAAAGGTTCAAGTCTTGGCCTTGGCTGTCCTTTCTCAGAAACCATTAGTGGCTAATTCCAAAATTCTTACCACCATTCAAGCAGTTACTCATAAAGTGCACCCAGTGAGAACCAGTGTATCCTCCTTCAGTGCAATATGTGCGGGGAACACAAGCCCCAAGGTTGGGGGGCCCATTGCGCCCTCACACATTGCACAACAATAGGAAATGTCATTCTGTGTCTTTGCTGCAGCTCCAATTCCCACTCACAGATGCAGCAAAGATCCATCATCAGCGTGCTGCAGGGATGAGAATAGCTCCCAACTGTCCCTGATATTGAGGGACTTTCCCTGATTTGGAACTAAGTCCCTCTGTCCCTCTTTCCTCCTCATATGTCCCTCACTTTGGTCTGATCTATAACGTTAAATATAAAATGCACTATTTAACCTTTAACCACTTGCTGACCGCCCCACACAGATTTACTGCGGCAGGGCGGCTCGGCTGCGCATAATCACGTAGATCTACGTGATTATGTGCATGCGGCCTCGGCGCTCCCGCTGTGATTAGACACAGCGGGAGCCAGACCGCGAGAGGAGCGGGCTCGATTGCTGCCAGCCTCCCGCGATCTTTGGGGAAACTGACAGGAGAGCCGCCTGCCTATGTAAACAAAGCAGGCGGCTCTCCTGTCAGACAGGCACAATGAGATTGTGTGTCTCAGCTAAGCTGAATCACCCATCTCTTTGTGCCTGTCACAGAGCCCCCCACAGTTAGTAAGCCCAATTTAGGCTCACACTTAACCCCTTGTTCACCCCAAGTATTAACCCCTTCCCTGCCAGTGTAATTTATACAGTAACAGTGTATATTATTTAACACTGATTACTGTATTAATGTCACTGGTCCGCAAAATGTGTCACGGGGGGCCTAATTCACTATAGGTTTGGAGTAAAGCTGCTCACTTCTCCAAAACTAACTCCAGCCTAAACTCATTAGCATCTTAATTAGGTGAAGTTGCTGGAGTTAAACCTTCAACTAGGTGCTATAGTGAATTCGGGTTTCGAGTTAACCAAATTCCGTTTGTGTTTTTCAAAAAAGGAAATTTGTCTATTCTGAATCACTATTACACAGCAATGTCATCTATTATGGTTTATTTTATTTTTTAGGCATAGTTATGTATCTTATGTGTTTTAACCTTTAGATTTACTAATAGCAGACTACACAGCTGTCTAATTATCAGTGTTCATTCTTTATTCATCTGAAACTGTCAGGCATGTCTGATTGTATTCAGCACTTTGGTGTAGTGGTCTATGCTCATAGACAAAGATTGCTAGGTCATGATTTCAAAGCCCAACCATGCTAACACCCTGTGTGTTCACAGTTGTGTGTCATTATTTGTTTTGCCACATAGTAATACATTGGCTACATCGCCTAAAATTGCATTTCAATGGCCATGTATATTCAAGAAACAGACATGCATATGTGCAGGGTGCAATTATGCATTTGCAAAGTTTCAGTATTTATTTACAGCTGTCTAAAACTTAAGGAGGTGATGGCATACTTGGGATTTGAGCTCATGCTCTCAGTGTTTATAGATAGGAGCACTAACCACTAAACCATTGAGCTGAGCATGATTACTCTTGGAATATTTAGTCCCATGTTTCAATAGTTAACCACTTCCTTACAGGGCAGTTCCACCCCCTTCCTGCCCAGGCCAATTTTCAGCTTTTTATTCTGTTGCATTTTGAATGACAATTGCGCGGTCATGCAACCCTGTACCTAACACAAATGTATGACATTATTTTCACACAAATATTGCTTTATTTTGGAGGTATTTGATCACTGCAAGGTTTGTTTTTTATTGGCAAAAAGAAGACCTAAATGCTTGACCCCTAAAAAAATGTTTTTGTTTATGTAATAAAATTTGGTAAATCAATATGTTTTTTGTTGCACTGACGAGCATTGATGAGGCTGCGTTGGCAGGCACTGATGAGACACTAATATGCAGCACTGATGGACACTGATAGGTGGCACCGATATGCAGCATTGATGGGCATTGATAGGTGACACTGATGGGTAATGATTGGCACTGGTGGGCAGCACTGATAGATGGTAATGATGGGCAGCACTGATGAGGAGGGCACTAACAGGCTCCCTGAGCACTGATTGGCATCAATGGTGGCATGGATGGGCATCCCTGGTGGTCATGGGTCAGCAATCCCTGGTGGCTCTAGTGGCATCCCCCAAGGGTCTGCACTGGTAATCAATGCTCTGATTACAAGCACAGACCCCCCCACCCCCCACACTTACTTTACATATGAATGCCATTTCTTCACTGCTGAAAGTGGCCCTCACCATGATTAGCCAGTTGATTGTGACCACTTCCTGGAATGTGTGCAACCCAATTTGGTGTCATTTCTGGTCCAGGGCGAACGCCTATGTGCCATTTGCAATTTATTTTAAAGGGATTTTGCTTTATTTTAAAAATGGTGCAAACAGACAACTAAAATGTATTGGAAATGTTTTACCTAGGCCAGTGATGGTAATCCTTAACCAACCCCCCCTAGATGTTTTTGCCCTACATTTCCCATAATGCTCATGTACTCTGCAGTGTAGGTGAGCATCATGGGAAATGTTGTTACAAAACACCTGTGTTGCCAAGGTTCACCATCACTGACCTAGGCAAACTAAATAGGTGAGTCAGTCATGCATGAATACAGCGCTGTAGCAATCTTTTATTTTGTAATCATTTTTAGTGATTTTTATTAAATTTTTTGGTTACATTCATCCACAGAGGCTGAATGGAAATGTTGTATTATTCCTTAATTTATATATGTTTTTAGCTAAATCTATACATACACACTTTAATTATTTCTTACAATTTAGCCACCTCCCCCCCCCCCCTCCCACACACACACACACCCCATACACACACCCATACACACTTCGCTGGAGTACAGGGAGAAACCATACACATGTTCATACTGTAGTGGCATTGCACACACACCAAAAATACAAGAAATGGATTACATTCAATAGACACAAAAGATATCTGATTTACATCCAGGCAAATATGAAGAAAAAAAAAAAAACCCATCCCCAAAACCAAAAGACAATTTAGACAGAAAGACATGTGGCCCTTCCAGAGGCCAACTGATCCTCTCTTAAACATGCCTTTTTATAACATTGGTTAAACTACACCCACCCAGTATAGGAAATGCCCAGCAAAGTAATTCATTGTGTCTGTTGGTTCCTAAAGCAAAATCACCAGTTCACTAATGAATGAAAGTGTTTGTCAAAATAAAAAAGCCACTTTGTGCTCATGAGATTATTGAAAGCATTTCTTATGTGGGTTGACTTGATGTAGTATTCAGAGATGTATAGTAACGAAGTAGAACTACTTAAGTACTGTACTTAAGTACCGAAATGCGGTATCTGTACTTTCCTAGAGTAGAATTTTTTTCTCCTACTTCTACTTTTACTTCACTACATTTTTTCGATGATTTCGATACTTCTACTCAAGTATTTTTTTTTTGTGCTGCATAGTTACTCGTTACTTTTAAAAAAATTACCACTGCCAGAACAGTAGATGGCAGGTTGCATAAAGCTCAAAAAAATGTGTATAATGTCATTTGTAAATCAGCGCATACGAAAATAAAGGCTGTGTATAATAAAAGCTGCTATACCAAATCTTTCCAATAAAAAGAAAATATGAAACAAACAAATAAATGGTGCTACAGCGCTTAAAGTGCATCAAGAAACTACTAACAAACACCGGTTAATCATTTGAATAAATCATTTGAAATAATAAAAACAATATGATGTTCATACTTTTGACTTCTTTCTTTAATAACTACATAACACAGTACTTGTACTTCTACTTTCAGTACTTGAGTAGAAATTTTTTTTCAAAACTACTGGTACTTTTTACTTTTAGTACTTAAGTAGCAAATTTTTTGAAAAAACTACTTGCAATACTTAAGTAAAAAAAATGTTGAATACTTTAGTACTTCTACTTAAGTAACTTTTTCTGCGAGCACTTCCACTTCTACTCAAGTAATTTTTTGATCGAGCACTTGTACTTTTACTCAAGTAGAAATTTCGAGTACTTTATACAAGTCTGGTAGTATTTCTGGAACTAAAAACTGTGCAAAATAGCAAATGGTTTGAGCATGAGCAGCTGAACCCAGAAATCTTTAAGAAAAAAAAAAATCTAAATTATGTTTTAGGGATATATATATATTTTTTTTTTTGGGGGGTTGTTGAATTCTGAGTTCTGGGGTTCCACTGCATATACTCAATCAATTTCCAAATTCTCGGATTTTGCAGCTCAAACACTATGCTATTTTTCAGAGTTTAATGTGGCTCTATATAGGAAGCAACACTAATATGGCTCCCCACTCAACCAACAAATATATTAATTTCACACATAGACAATGTTTTATTTTTGGGGGGGAGCCATATTATTGTTGCTTGTCATATAGAACAACAGAGACAGTTGTAGGTAGTTTAGGGATTTTAACACCCAAATACACTGTTGCACGGCAGATTTGCTAACCATTTGGTGCTCATGACATTTTTGAAAAGCAGGTGTGATTTGGGAAGACTTCTTTCTTTAAAAAAAAAAAAAAAAATTATATATATATATATATATATATATATATATATTACAGTGGGTACGGAAAGTATTCAGACCCCCTTACATTTTTCACTCTTTGTTATATTGCAGCCATTTGCTAAAATCATTTAAGTTCATTCTTCTTCCTCATGAATGTACACATAGCACCCCATACTGACAGAAAAACACAGAATTATTGACATTGTTGCAGATTTATTAAAAAAGAAAAACTGAAATATCACATGGTCCTAAGTATTCAGACCCTTTGCTGTGACACTCATATATTTAACTCAGGTGCTTTCCATTTCTTCTGATCATCCTTGAGATGGTTCTACACCTTCATTTGAGTCCAGCTGTGTTTGATTATACTGATTGGACTTGATTAGGAAAGCCACACACCTGTCTATACAAGACCTTCCAGATCACAATGCATGTCAGAGCAAATGAGAATCATGAGGTCAAAGGAACTGCCTGAAGAGCTCAGAGACAGAATTGTGGCAAGGCACAGATCTGGCCAAGGTTACAAAAAGATTTCTGCTGCACTTAAGGTTCCTAAGAGCACAGTGGCCTCCATAATCCTCAAATGGTAGACGTTTGGGACGACCAGAACCCTTCCTAGAGCTGGCCGTCCGGCCAAACTGAGCTATCGGGGGAGAAGAGCCTTGGTGAGAGAGGTAAAGAAGAACCCAAAGATCACTGTGGCTGAGCTCCAGAGATCCAGTCAGGAGATGGGAGAAAGTTGTAGAAAGTCAACCATCACTGCAGCCCTCCACCAGTCGGGGCTTTATGGCAGAGTGGCCCGACGGAAGCCTCTCCTCAGTGTAAGACACATGAAAGCCCGCATGGAGTTTGCTAAAAAAACACCTGAAGGACTCCAAGATGGTGAGAAATAAGATTCTCTGGTCTGATGAGACCAAAATAGAACTTTTTGGCCTTAATTCTAAGCGGTATGTGTGGAGAAAACCAGGCACTGCTCATCACCTGTCCAATACAGTCCCAACAGTGAAGCATGGTGGTGGCAGCATCATGCTGTGGGGGTGCTTTTCAGCTGCAGGGACAGGACGACTGGTTGCAATCGAGGGAAAGATGAATGCGGCCAAGTACAGGCTCTGGACCTCAGACTGGGCCGAAGGTTTACCTTCCAACAAGACAATGACCCTAAGCACACAGCTAAAATAATGAAGGAGTGGCTTCACAACAACTCCGTGACTGTTCTTGAATGGCCCAGCCAGAGCCCTGAGTTAAACCCAATTGAGCATCTCTGGAGAGACCTAAAAATGGCTGTCCACCAACGTTTACCATCCAACCTGACAGAACTGGAGAGGACCTGCAAGGAGGAATGGCAGAGGATCCCCAAATCCAGGTGTGAAAGACTTGTTGCATCTTTCCCAAAAAGACTCCTGGCTGTATTAGATCAAAAGGGGGCTTCTACTAAATACTGAGCAAAGGGTCTGAATACTTAGGACCATGTGATATTTCAGTTTTTCTTTTTTAATAAATCTGCAACAATGTCAACAATTCTGTGTTTTTCTGTCAGTATGGGGTGCTATGTGTACATTCATGAGGAAGAAGAATGAACTTAAATGATTTTAGCAAATGGCTGCAATATAACAAAGAGTGAAAAATTTAAGGGGGTCTGAATACTTTCCGTACCCACTGTATATATATAGCCAGAAAGGTTTAAGGACGTTGGAAAGCTTCAGCTATTCAGAATGAGGCAATTAAGGCCTCTATAAGTTATCCAGAGGATGACTACTGATTGCTGCATCCTGAGGCTTTGTGCGGTAAGGAGAGCAGTGAGCTGAGAGACTTCTGAAGGTGAGGTGGTGTTGACTTTTTCTGTGTGAAAAGAAAACAAATAACCTACAGTAAACCCCCCTCCATTGCGGGAGTTACGTTCCGGACCCAGCCGCGAAAAGTGAAAATCCGCGAAATAGAAAAACCCTATTAAAATGCATTGTAGGCATGTTTTTTTTACTGTCACTGTATGTGTAAAAGCACTTTAAGGTCTTTAAACACAATTTTAAAGCAATAGAAACTCATTTAAACACATAAAAGATACTGAGAGACATAGCAAGAGCTATGGAAAACACAAAAATATTTCATTTTTAATGATTTATATAGTAAAATAACATTACAAAAAAAAAACGCAATATACCGGGACCGCAAAAACTGAACCGCGATGGAGCGGGGGTTTACTGTATTGGTCTTCTGCTGTATGACCAGCAGTGTCTGCCCAGCAGTAGGTTGGGACAGACTCCATAGGTAGGTTCCTGTGTTGTGAAGGTAGATGCCCCAAGTGGCCAGGGTTTATTTTATGTTTGTTTGATTTATGCTTTTTGGATGCTTGCACTTGTTTCCAACAAATTGGAAGAATAAACCATAGACCATTGTTTTCAACCACTCCTCGGCTGTCTCTCTGTGTAACGAACCCACCCAAGGGGGTCACCCACACCCTCTACCGAGCTAACCCCTTACAATATATATATATATATATATATATATATATATATATATATATATATATATATATATATATTTTTTTTTTTTTTTTATTTCTTAGTTTTGTTTTCTTTCCATATTTATATATATATATATATAGATATATATATATATATATATATAGATATATATATATATATATATATGCCAAAAAAAGTCAAACACACACATATATATGTAGTTTTTAAAGAAAGAGTTCTGGGTTCAGCTACGCTAAAACAGTTTGCATTTTTTCAGAGTTTAATGTGGTTCTATATAGGAAACAACACTAATTTGGCTCCCCACTCAACCCACAAATATATTCCTATATCAAAACACAGAAAGATGTGAAAATTTGCAAACTGTTTGAGCATGGGCAGCTGGCAGGGGTAAAACCTTCTGGAGCTGAAGTGGTTAAATTTGTTTCCCAGTGCTAAACCTTTCATCTAATTTCTAAATTGCTGCATCTGTAAATTTCGAAAAGCCAATATAAAGGAATAGCAATGGTTAAAAAAAAAAAGCACTTGTGGGTTTAACTAATATTTTTTTTTGTATAATTCTCCTTTACCACTTTAAGACCAGAAGATTTTCCTGCTTAATGACCAGGCCATATTTTGCGATTTGGCACTGCGTTACTTTAACGGACAATTGCGCGGTCGTGCGACGCTGTACCCAAATAAAATTGATGTCCTTTTTTTCCCACAAATAGAGCTTTCTTTTGGTGGTATTTGATCACCTGCGCGATTTTTATTTTTTGCACTATAAACAAAAAAACAGCGATAATTTTGAAAAAAAACCCAATATTTTTCACATTCTGCTATTAAACAATCCCAAAAAAAAAATGTCAAAATAATTTTTTTTTTAACATTTTAGGCCAATTTGTTTTCTGCTACATATTTTTGGTAGAAAAAAATCGCAATAAGCGTATTTTGATTGGTTTGCGCAAAAGTTATCGCGTCTACCATGAAAGATTTGTCATTTTTATTCTTTTTTTTTATTACTAATGATTGCGATCTGCGATTTTTAGCGGAACTGCAACATTGTGGCGGACAGATCGGACCCCCGACTGACATTTTTGACACTTTTGGGGGGACCAGTGACATTACTACAGTAATCAGAGCTAAAAATATGCACTGTCACTGTAATAATGACACTGGCAGGGAAGGGGTTAACCCTGTGGGTGATCAAGGGGTTAAATGTTAGCCCAGGGGAGTACCTTGTGGCTTCTGGAATGACCATAGAGACCTGTGATCCTATATAGAAGGATCACAGGCGCTCTGTGATCATTCCAGGGAGAAGAACAGTTGGCTGTGTTTACAACAGCTGACCGTTCTTCTCTCTCAGTGGGGATCGATCGCGGGTGTCAGGTGGCAATCGGAGCTGCCTGCCCTGTGCATTGGCTTCCCCGCTGACGAGCGGGGGTGGGAGCGTGCTGCTGGCGGCGCATTGCTCGCCCCCTAGCCTCCTGCTTGTGACCGACGTATAGCTACGTCGGTTTGCCCAGGAACGGGTAAAAGTAAAGAGGTTAGGTCTAAGCATGTAGGCACTTTACAAAATAATGTGGAGTGGGTGACTGGGGACAAAAAGAAGGCAAATTTATGAAACACCTTCTTCAGCTCTGTGTATAAAGGAGCATGGGGGGAGCTCATGTCCATAATGGGGATGGTAGTTACACAGCCCCAAATGAAAATACCCCCGGGACAGTCAGGGTTAGTACATTCCACAATGGATAGCCTCTGTACTGTCCCGGGTCGCACTTACCTGCAAGAAGAAATACTTACCTTTAAAATTTCTTCCACAACGTTGCCATCTCGGATGTGGGCAGCTGAAGCCAGCGCGATCCTCCTCTGCGTCCTCTTCCGTGTCCTCCTCTCCCAGATGCGGCGGCACCGGCCCCGCTTGTCACTTCCGGTGCAGCGCCGCATTCCTCCACAGCTTCTGGGCAGTGCCGCACCGGAAGTGATGAGCGGGGCCGGTGCCGGCGCATTGATTCCTGGGAGCGATGATGTTCAGCTCCCAGGAATCATTGCAAACCGGAAGTGACGGCGCAGGCGAGGAAGTGGAAGAAAGGTGAGTATATTTTTCTACAATAACAAGGTAAGTAAAAAAAAAAAAAAAAAAATCGTAACTATCCATTTCTTTTTCAGGTGACAAATAGGAAGCGGATGGCCACAAAATCGATTATGTCGATTTTGTGGCCGGAACTCCGCTTTAAATAAGTAGGGTGATAATATACATCCTTGCCACACTCCTTACTCAATTTTGAACCAGTCAGTTGTTCCATGTCCCGTTCTAACTGTCGTTCTAACTGTCGCTTCTTGACTTGTATACATGTTTTTCAAAGACAGACGAGATGGTCTGGTTTTCTTCTTTTTAGTCAGTGTTTGCCACGGCCTGTTGTGATCCTCACAATCAAAGGCTTTACTTTAGTCAATAAAGCAGACGTAGACATTCTTCTGGCACTCCCTTGCTCTCTGCATGATTCAGCGAATGTTAACAATTTTTTCTCTAGGTCCACTGCCTCTTTGAAATCCAGCTTGTACTTGTGGTAGGTCTCCGTTTACATCATGGGTGTCCAACCTTTTGGCTTCTCTGGGCCACAATGAGTGAAGAGAAATTTTCTCGGGCCGCATATAAAATATATACTATAGTTAAGGTATATAAGTAATAAAATGCCATGCGCCGCCGCGCCGCCAAGCCCCCGCGCCCCCCGCACTAATTTAACACAACTAGAGGATGATCAAATGAAATGGAATCAGTATACGGAGGTTTACTTCTTCTGAGAGATAATAAAGGAACACTCTAACCACCATGACCACTTCAGTGATTTGAAGTGGTCATGGTGGTAGGAGTCAGAAACACTGCACATGCTCGCCCCCCCCCCTCCGAGGCAGCCTCTGCCTACAGTTGGAAGCTGCTGTGGCCATGCCCCCAACCCAACTTCCTTCCTCCCCAGCAAAAAAATAATTGTCAGGGCGCAGTGGACCGCATTGCCTGCAGTTCTGGGCCGCATTTGGCCCTCGGGCCGCAGGTTTTACATGCCTGGTTTACATGCTGCTGAAGCCTAGCTTGTAGAATTTTCAGCATAACTTTGCTAGCGTGTGAGATGAGTGCGATCGTACGGTAGTTTGAAGATTCTTTGGTGCTGCCCTTCTTTGGTATCCGAATGTGAATGGACCTCTTCCAGTCCTGTGGCCATTGTTGAGCATATTGAGTGCAGCACTTTAACAGCATCACCTTTTAGGATTTTAAATAACTCAGCTGGAATACCATCACTAGCTTTGCCCCTTCTGCTAGCTTTGCTATTAGCAATGCTTTCTAAGCCCCACTTGACACCAGGATATCTGGTTCAAGGTCAGTGACTGCATCATCGTGGTTATATGGGACATTCAGATCTTTCTTGTGTAGCACTACTCCCTCGGGAGCTGCTTAAAGCGGATTCCCCTGGGTTATCCATAGTAACAACGTATCGGCTCTTAGTGCTTTAAGTACTTGGCCCAGTCAGGAAACAGTCGAGGAGATTTGTTTTTTTTTTGTTTGTTTTATTTTAGAACTTGGGATAGGTGAAGGGATGAGTGGGATACTCCAACTGAATGAACTATGCACAACTTAAGGACTTCTAGCTATGTTGAGTGCAGCAAGGCCACTGCTTCACCTTGCCACTGAAGTGAAGTATCTGATAGGCAAACTATGTAGTGAATTACTCTTCATGGCCCCGCTTGGCACCCCCTTTTTACTCTTACTCTTCAGGGTTCTACTCAGCACTGCCTTTAATCTTGCTTACTGTGTGAGCTGACCTTCTGTCCTCTGACCTCACTGGAGTGGTCCCCCTTCCTGGGCAGACCCCCTGGCAAGCCCCTTGGTACTCACAGACACTGTTTTTGCCAGTTGACTCTGCCTGCAGCTCCACTGACAGCTTTCCAGGATCCTCAAGGTTCAGCTCCACACCTGGCTCACCAGACCGACTGCACGTGACCATTTTCCTCAGGCTGCAGGAGGAGAGACAGCCATCACCCTCCTCCTGGGACTGCCAAAGATGCCCTGTCACATGTGCCCTTGGCTTTTATGGTCAATCCCAGGATGCACTGCAGTGGTGCCCTCCCACTGGGACTGCCACAAAAGCCCTTTTGCCACTGGCCAGGTTTCCTTCACTGTCCAACATGCTCCCCTATTGGATACAGTGGGGACACTCCCTCAGACCAAATGACTCACACCTGGACACATGTAACAGGCATAACTAACAGATCAGGCTCCCCTGATAAGAAGATGGAGCATAATAATGCTTTTAACCTAGCACCTATCTAGGAGGGTGCTACACTTGTATAGTTCTTCTGTGTGTTCTTGCCATCTCTTCTTTATCTCTTCTGCTTCTTTTAGGTCCTTGCCATGTTTCTCTATTTTTTTATGTCATATTTTAGGGACTCATTAAAGAGGTTGTACACCGAGAAAAAAAAATTTTCTCTTCTTTACATCCTGAAAGAGAAACCCATAATGAGCTAGTATTCATCGCATACTAGCTCATTATGAAATACTTACCTTAGAACGAGCCCCCGCCATGCCGTCCGCTTACCTGTATGACGGGCGACATGTATAGTCGCCCGTCTTCCGGGATCGCGGCATCCGGTCATCTGATTGGCCGGAGCCGCGGTGACGTCACTCCCGCGCACGCGCGCGGGAGCCGACGGTCACGGCACGGGGCTCTGAAGGAACGGCACGATCTGCCGTTCCTTCAGAGCGCATGCGCCAGTGACGTCACTGGCTGCATTAAAGGTAAATATCTCCTAAACGGTGCATGTTTAGGAGATATTTACAGTACCTATAGGTAAGCCTTATCATAGGCTTACCTATAGGTACAACTTCCTGAGGAGGGTTTACTTCCTCTTTAATGACTGGAATAGTTACAGGCAGTCGGCCTGGTGAGCTGGAGAGCAGGAGCTGAATCCAGAGGTCCAAAAGAGCTGACTAAGAGGGGTTGAGACATTGGAGAACCTGGAAAAACAGTACCCTGAGTACAGGGGACCGTGTCTAAGGGCCCTACCAGGAAAAGGGCCATCCTGGAGTAGAGTAGTCAGCTGATGGAGTGAAAGGGGGTGCTAGACGAGTACCCTGAAGATAAGTGCTAACCAAGCATTATATTCAGAGACTTTGCCTCAGATTCATCTAGTGGCAAGGTGAAACTGCGCCCTCGATAGAAGTCCTCAGCATTGTGAATAGTACAAGTTCTGGAGTATCCCGCTCTTCCCTTCTCCCATCCCCATATAAAACAAAAACAACAAAACAACAACCCCTAGACCAGTGATGGCGAGCCTTGCCACCCCAGATGTTTTGGAAGTACATTTCCCATGATGCTCTACTACACTGCAGAGTGCATGAGGGATGTGGTTCCAAAACATCTGGGATGCCAAGGTTCGCCATCACTGCCGTAGACCATTCATTGACTGAGCCGGAAAGTAAAGTGTTAAGATTCTGCATGCAGTTGCTACCGGTAACTCAGAGGGACCCAGAAAGGTGAAAAATCCAGGAGCCCTCAAGGGGGCAGTGTTACATGGAAATAGAAAACCTCTATCCTATATATATAAAAAATTATAAACAAAAAATAACCGCGCTAATACCAAGCAAAGAAAGCTGCAGCTTATAGTGGGATAACACCTAAAAGAGCATGTAACGTGAAGCTGCGCTAGCAAATGATATTAAAGTGAATAATAGATTAATAATGAATAATTAGGTAATAAAAAATAAGTGAAAAAAATCAAATAATAAACCAATAATTGGTTAAAAACAATTGATATACTAAATAAATTCAAACTCAAATAATGTATATAGAAAAGTCCCAAATCCGGTGGAACACAGACAGAAGATGAGAAGTCCTCCACCACAGCACAAATATGAATTCCTCCATGGTGCAAATGACGAATAACCCAAGCTAAAGGCTTACCAGATGTAGAAAAAATCAGGCCAGACAACACTCCAATGAATGAATATTGGGTAATAAATAATGACCAAGACCATCAGTGGATATATCCCTCTCCCGGAGTAATTGATGTTCCAAAAGCCAGGTAAGTGTTAACCAGAAAGCATGTAAAACTTACCCCCAGGAAAACGTCACCTGTGACGAAACGCGTAGGGACCGGCGTGTTGATATCACCATTTGGATTCGGAAGGACGGGCATTAGTGTTCAGCGTTGTTTTAGCCGGCCGGCTTCTGTCTTTTATGAGCGATTGCATTTATCAAATGTGAGTGCCCCTTTTTTATTAATAATAAAGCCTTTTTAAAAACGTATTACACCATGGAGTTCTATATGTTTTACATGCTTTCTGGTTAACACTTACCTGGCTTTTGGAACATCAATTCCTCCAGGACAGGGATATACCCACTGATGGTCTTGGTCATTATTTATTACCCAATATTCATCCATTGGAGTGTTGTCTGGCCTGATTTTTTTTCTACATCTGGTAAGCCTTTAGGTTGGGTGATTCGTCATTTGCACCGCGGAGGAATTCATATTTGTGTTGTGGTGGAGGACTTTACCATCTTCTGTCTGTGTTGCACCGGATTTGGGACTTTTCTATATACATTATTTGAGTTTGAATTTATTTAGTATATCAATTGTTTTGAACCAATTATTGGTGTATTATTTTTTTTTCCCTTATTGTTTATTACCTAATCATTCATTATTACTCTATTATTCACTTTAATATCATTTGCTAGCGCAGCTTCACGTTACATAATCTATCCTATATATATTTCTATCTCTATGGTTTTTTTTTCCATTGGTCAAACAAGGTGGATTTGTGTCTTTTTTCAGCGTGACTAACTGTGTAAATATGTAACCTTTGGTAAAGACAATTAAGTGGGTGAATGCTATCTTTGTGGAGATAGTCCCAAGCAAATCGAAAATGATGTGATAAAAATATTCTGATTTTCCTTTTTCCGCTTTTTTTTAGGTTAGTATACCAAGGCGTCATAAGGGCAGGGTCCATCGATATGCTTATGTGTGGGAGGGGGTGCAGAATATATATATATATTTAAGGCATTGGAATGCCACACTCACAATCCTCATCCGGCCTACAATGGCAGCACACACAAGCATCCTACTGCTGGCAGCTCTCTGTGTAGGATCAGGTAAGGGCCACCGGACATCTATAATATTATGATTTTTTTTAAAGGGAATTTTACAATTTTGTGATACATTAACAAAAAAGGAAACTTTTAGCAACAAGCAATTTCTGGAAGCTATATGCTTGCAATACTCTGTGAGATGACTATAGTAAAGTACCAATACAGCTTTCTTAAAAATGGATTTTAGTATCCTGCCCAAAGGCTGCAAGCATGCTGTAGTTTGGGGTTGGAGGAGAGAAACCTTAGGTTCCCCCCTCCACCTCTATCCCAGACATAACACACCAATCCCCACGTTGAATCCAATGGACTCTCAGGAGCCTCCCCAAGCTTACCACCTTTTCCTTCCCATCCACTCTGGATCCCAATATCCCTACCATGGGCATCCGCAAGGGGGAGTAAGGGAGGGCAAGTGACACCCCCCCCCCCCCCCCGGAAATTTCCTGGCCTGCTCTAATAGGGGAATCTATAGGGACCCTGCTCTAAAGGGGGATCTATGGAGGACCCTGGCCTGCTCTAAAGGGGGATCTATGGGGACCCTGCTCTAAATGGGATCTATGGGGGACCCTGGTCTGGTATGCTCTAAAAAAGGGGGATCTATGGGGACCATAGCCTGCTTTAAAGTGGATCTATGGGGATCCTGGTCTGCTCTAAAGGGGGTCATATTGGCTAAATATATATATATTCTTTGAAGGGAGAGCCTGGAGTACCTGGTGGTGCAGGAAAGCCTGGTAGCATAGGGAATATGGGCGAAAAGGTAAGACTTAAGATGGATCTATGGGGACCTTGGCCTGCTCTAAAGGGGGATCTATGGGGACCCTGCTCTAAAGGGGATGTAAGGGGGACCCTGGCCTGGCCTTCTCTAAAGGGGGATCTATTGGGGCAAAAAGGGACAGAGCATGGGTGACCTTAAAATGATGCGCCACCCCCCCATGATCCCTACCTATACCACCTTGCCCCTACTTAGTTAACTCTCTAAAATTCTTGCACTGGAATATGATTTTCTTCTGCATGCCACCTTCACACTTGCAGCTGGTTAAAGATTGTGCTAAAGATGGTCTTACACCTGTAGAATATTGTTAGAAAATAGTACTTTTCAGAACGTTTGTTCAATTGAATCACAGGGGTCTCCAAACTTTTTAAACAAAGGCCTAGTTTATTGTAGACTTTAGGAGGGCCAGATTGTGGCCAGCAGGGGCAGAAAATTTCATGGGCCCGGCATGAGTGAGAATAAACATGGCCTCAGGGTTGGTAGTCAATAGGAGTAGGAGTAGTGTCCCTATAAGTAGGAGGAATAGTATCCCATCATTGGTATCGTTGGAAGAAATAGTGCCCAGTGCAGGGACAAGGTTACCTGGAGCCAAGGGTAAACATGCCAAACTGCGCTCCCTCACCCCGAAGATGTATGAGCATTATGTGTCAGCAAAAATGCCCCCCCCCAAAAAGAAAATTAAAAAAAGAAATCGAGCACTACTCTGCTTGCTTACCCCTAAGCATAGATCCCCCCTCCTCCCAGTACAAATCTGCCACCCCGGCTGAAATCCCCCCTGCCGGCACAAATCTTTGCCCCCCCCCCCCACTCCCCCTCCAAGCTCAAATCTTCACTCTCACTAAATTCCTGCAACACAATCAACCCCCCCCCCCAAAAAAAAAATCACCCCTCCTAGCACAAATCCTTTCCTCCCACTCCTATTCCCCCCTCCTAGCACAAATCATCCCTACTAGCACAAATTGCCCCCCCCCAAAAAAAATGATTCCCCTACTAGCACAAATCCCCCCCCCCCCCATCCAACACAAATCCCCCAAATTAATATTCCTAGCACTCCTCCTAATTTCCCCTCCTAGAACAGTTCTTATCCTCTGCCACTCTCCAACTTCCCCCTCCCAACACAACCCCCCCCTCTCATCTCCTCTTGGTGCCCCCCCCCCACTTCACATGATGCCACAGTGCCCAGGGCAGCCCCCCCTCCTGCCCATCCCTTGTCCCGGCCCTGATAGTGCCCCGTTGTTGGTCTCAGAGGGAGGAATAGTGCCTCATATCAGTGGGGAGAATAGTGCCCCAAAGGCCGGATCTGAGGCCCTCAGTCCGCAGTTTGGAGAACCTGGAATTAGAAGGAGAATTCAACAGTTGGTTTTGCCCAGAGTGGGAAAAACAAATCAAAGGGCAAAGATGGAAATTTTTTGTAGAATCTAATGGGAACAAACATTTCTAATTGTTGAATTCACCCCCGGCCGATAAAAATTCTTATACGCATGCACTTGTCAAAGTTAATTTGGAAGTAGAACATTTGTTTTATAATAATGGAGACACTCCTATGATACTTGAATGAAAAGCCATTTGAAATTAGTCAAGCCCATGAAGGCGTCATCAAATGGTCAGATGTGTACTTTTTCTACTCTCTTATTCGAATGAAATTCTACAACAATTAGAAAATGTATTCATTTAAATTAGAATTAGAACTATATTAACCACTTGCCTACAGTGCACTTTCACCCCCTTCCTGCCCAGACCGATTTTCAGCTTTCAGTTCACTCACATTTTGAATGACAATTACTCAGTCATGCAACACTGTACCCATAAAATATTTGTGTCCTTTTTTTCACACAAATAGAGCTTTCTTTTGATGGTATTTAATCACTACTGGGTTTTTTATTTTTTTGTGCTATAATTAAAAAAAGACTGAAAATATTGTGAAAAAACGCATTTTTCTTTGTTTCTGTCACAAAATTTGGCAAATTAGTCATTTTACTTCACAAATTTTGGCCAAAATGTATACTGCTACTTATCTTTGGTAAAAATAACCCAAATAAGTGTATATTATTTGGTCTTTGTGAAAGTTCTAGAGTCCACAAGTTATGGCGCTAATCATTGAAAATTGACCTTATTTGATCACACCTTATGTACTGAAGGCCTATCTCATTTCTTGAGATACTAAAAAGTCAGAAAAGTACAAATACCCCCCAAATGACCCCTTTTTGGAAAGTAGACATTCCAAGGTATTTAATAAGGGGCATGGTGAGTTTTTTGAAGTTGTAATTTTTTCCCACAATTCTTTGCAATATGAAGATTTTTTTTTTTTAATTTTTTTACAAATTGATGTATTAACGGGTTATTTCTCTCACACAGCATATATATACTTGCAACTACACCCCAAAACACATTCTACTACTCCTCCTGAGTATGGCGATACCACATGTGTGAGACTTTTTCACAGCCTGGCCACATACAGAGGCCCAACATCCAAGTAGCACCATCCGGAATTCTAGGAGAATAAATTACACATATAATTTCCTGAGAACCTATCGCACTTTTGAAGTCCCTGAAGCACCAGGACAATGGAAACCCCCATAAAATGACCCCATTTTGGAAAGCAAACACCCCAACGTATAATGTTTGAGGCATAATGAGTCTTTTGAATGTGTCATTTTTTTTCACAAGTTTTTGGAAACTGTGGAAAGAAAATGAAAATGCATTTTTTTTTTACACAAAGTTGTCCATTTATGAAACATTTCCAACACATAGCATGTACATAGCAAAAATTGCACCCCAAAATACATTCTGCTACTCCTCCTGATTATGTCAATACCACATGTGTGAGACTTTTTCACAGCCTGGCCACATACAGAGGCCTAACATCCAAGCAGCACTTTACACAAAGTTGTCCATTTATCCACTTTAAGACTGGGCCTATTTTTGACACTTGGTGTTTACAAGCTAAAATCATTTTTTTGCTAGAAAACTACTTAGAACCCCCAAACATTATATATATATTTTTAGCAGAGACCCTAGAGAATAAAATGGAGATCGTTGCAATATTTTTTATCACACCATATCTGCGCAGCAGTCTTCCAAATGCAATTTTTTTGAATTAATTAAAAAATGAGAAAACAGTAAATTTAGGCCAATTTTTTTCCATAATGTGAAAGATAATTAGATACCCAACATGTCGTGCTTCAAAATTGCGCACGCTCGCAGAATGGCGTCAAACATTGGTACTTAAAGATCCCCACAGGCAACATTTTAAAAATTTCTACAGGTTACCAGCTTAGAGTTACAGAGGAGGTCTAGGGCTCAAATTATTGCTCTCGCTCTAACGATCACGGCGATACCTCACATGTGTGGTTTGAACACCGTTTACATATGTGGGCGGGACTTGCGTATGCGGTCGCTTCTGCGAGCGAGCTAACGGGGACGGGGCGCTTTAATTTTTATTTTTTTTTTCCTATTTATTTTATTTATTATTTTTTTATTTTTACACAGTTTTAAAAAAAAAGATTTTTTGATCATTTTTATTACTATTACAAGGGATGTAAACATCCCTTGTAATATAAATAGGCATGACAGGACCTCTTTATTGTGAGATCTGGGGTCAAAAAGACCTCAGACCTCACAACTACACTAAAAAAAAAAAAAAAATTGTTGAAAAAGGAAAAAAAAAAGGGGCCCTTTAAACCGGTTGCTAGGCAACGACTTTTGACGTAGCTCCGGTCCTCCAAGACCATAGAGTCGAGTGAGGGCCATCTTGCCCTCACTTGACTTCCTGTCTCTGAGGATCTGGGACCGGATACTTTTCCCCGCTGCGGGTCCGGTAAGCTGGGAAAACATCTGGGGGGGGGGGCACCTCTTCCCCTGCACCATAAGGGTAATTCCGCGGCGAATCCGCCACGTGGACCACAGTTATCTGAAAGCCGACCGCCCGCCGTTTAAAAAAATACTGGGGTTATGGGGGCTATCTGCTGCAATAACCCCAGTATTTAGCTTTTAATGGCCGACGTATATAGTCGTTAGGCGGTCGGTAAGTGGTTGCATGTACAGTATATAGCAAAAATTGCACCCCAAAATACATTCTATAAAGGAAAGTGTACAGGAATAGTCCGAGTCCATCTCCGATCCGCTACTATTGGCGATGTCAAATTCCGAATCAGATTCGGAATTTGATTCGGATACTGATGAGAGCTCCCCGGTGCTCTCATCAGTCATGGAGAGGACCTGAAGGGCCTCCTCATTGCTGTACATCCTTTTTGACGTGCTGGCTGTGATGGGCTGTGCGACGGGTGACGGTTGACTGCGGATGATCACTGATGGGTGGCAGGTGACTGATAGGTGGCAGGTGACGGTCACTGATGGTGTGACAGATAACGATGACTGATGGGTTGACAGATGACGATGACTGTTGGGGTGACAGGTGACGATGGGGTGACAGATGACGATGACTGATGGGGTGACAGGTGACGATGACTGATGGGGTGACAGGTGACGATGACTGATGGGGTGACAGGTGACGATGACTGATGGGGTGACAGATGACAATGACTGATGGGGTGACAGGTGACGATGACTGATGGAGTGACAGGTGACGATGACTGGGGTGACAGGCGACGATGATTGATGGGGTGACAGGCGACGATGATTGATGGGGTGACAGGTGACGATGACTGATGGGGTGACAGATGACGATCACTGATGGGGTGACAGCCAGGTGACGATGATTGATGGGGTGACAGATGACGATCACTGATAAGGGGACAAGTGACGATGGTTGATTGGGTGACAGGTGACGATGACTGATGGGATGAGAGGTGACAGTGATTGATAGGTTGACAGGTGACGGGCGATGGTCACCGATGGGTGACAGATGACGGGCGATGGTGCACGGCGGTACTGATGGCAGTCTCTGGTGACAGGTGCACTTTAGGCTACGTTCACATGTGGGCGTAGCGGATCAGGGCAGAATCACTGTGATTCTGCCCGCATTGCGGAAATCATTGCAAATCGCGGGACGCCTGTGCGTTGCCCATGATTTGCAATAGCACCCCAAACGCTGGGTGTCATATGACGTCCGCCCAGAACAATGGCCGCACCGTCCCGTCATTTGACGGTGGGCGGGCGGCAAGTGGTTAAAAAATGTTGTGTTGTTAAGGTAAGTTATAGTACCGAGATAGAATAGAAAGGGTACCTACATCCCAATTAACAAATAAAAAAATAAAAAAACAAGGACTAGATGTGTCCTACCACATTGTGGCCAAATTGAGGGCTTACATAGGGGGATTTTTATGGTACTTAATAACAGGATAGACCAACAGTTATAAAAAATTACAAGCTTTATTCCAATGTTTCCATTATACAAAAAAAGAGACAAATATATACAGACATTACAGATATTGGACTGTTTTTTAAAATCAATTTGCTCATTCACTAGTAGACCTCAATTGACCTGCCGTAATGGCTAGATCTACCAACAAAAGCCCAGCATGTTTCTCTGTCGCTTCTTCAGGGGCATGTAATAGTAATGAGGTAATTGTAACGCCGAGCGCTCCGGGTCCCGTGGCTTCCCCAGAGCACTCGTGGCGTCCTGCGGGCAGCAGCGCTCCGGTCATCGTCCCTGACCGTGAGCGCTGTCTCCCTGCGTCCCCGGGTCCTGTCCTCTCTTCCTCCCGGCGCACACCGAGTCCCGTCCTGTCCTCCTCCCGGCGCGCGCGGCCCCGCCCCCTAGGGCGCGCGCACGCCGCTGCTCTAAGATTTAAAGGGCCAGTGCACCACTAATTGGTGCCTGGTCCAATCAGTACAAAACATATATAAACCCACTTCCCCTTCCTGTCCTTGCCGGATCTTGTTGCCTTAGTGCCCTGAGAAAGCATTTTGTGTATTGCCCTGCCTGTGTATCTGACCTTTGCCGTTGCTCCTGACTACGAACCTTTGCCGCCTGCCCTGACCTTCTGCTACGTCTGACCTTGCCTTTGCCTTGTCCTACGGTACCACGCCTGTCTCAGCTGTCAGTGAGGGAGAGCCATTACCAGAGGATACGACCTGGTTGCTACCGCCGCAGCAAGTCCATCCCGCCTTGCGGCGGGCTCTGGTGAAAACCAGTAGTAACTTAGAACCGGTCCCCTGGTACGGTCCACGCCATTTCCTCACTGACACAGAGGATCCACCCCCTCGTGTCTTTATCTGCCGCCAGTCCGGATCCTGACAGTAGATCCGGCCATGGATTCCGCTGATGTGCCGCTGCCTAGTCTCGCTGACCTCACTACCGTGGTTGCCCAGCAGTCCCAGCAGGTTTGCTCAGCAAGGTCAACAACCGGCACAGTTGACCGCCATGCTGCAGCAGCTTCTTCCAGCACAGCAGCAGCCGCCTCCACCGCCTGCGTCTGCTTCACCACCGCAGCCTGTGGCCATCGCCTCCGCTAGAGTCCGCTTGTCGCTCCCAGACAAGTTTGACGGGGACTCCAAGATGTGCGGGGGTTCCTGTCCCAATGTTCCCTGCACCTGGAGATGTTGGCAGACCAGTTTCCCACAGAACGGTCTAAGGTGGCCTTCGTGGTCAGTTTACTATCTGGGAAGGCCTTGGCCTGGGCCACGCCGCTCTGGGACCGCAACGATCCTGCCACTGCCTCCGTCCAGTCTTTCGTTTCTGAAGTCCGCAGTGTCTTCGAGGAACCTGCCCGTGTCTCGTCCGCGGAAACAGCCTTGCTAAACATCGTCCAAGGAGACTCCACAGTGGGCGAATATGCTATACAGTTTCGCACTCTGGCCTCCGAATTGACCTGGAACAACGAGGCCCTCTGCGCGACGTTTAAAAAAGGTTTATTCAGCCATATCAAGGATTGTCTGGCCGCACGAGAGATACCTGCCTCCTGGACTGAACTCATCCAGTTGGCTACTCGCATAGATATGCGCTACATTGAAAGGCGTCAGGAACTCCGCCAGGAGAAAGATCTTCTTCGCATCAGGCGATACCCACGCCTGGCTCCTCTCTTCCAGCATCCTTTGCAGCCTGTTACTGTGCCTTCCACCGAGGAGGCCATGCAAGTGGATCGGTCTCGCATGACCCAGCAAGAGAGGTCTCGCCGGAGGAACGAGAACTTATGTTTATACTGTGCGAGCTCTGAACATTTCTTAAAGGACTGTCCTCTTCGTCCTCAGCATCAGGGAAATGCTCGCACCTAGTGAATGTGGGAGAGGCGTCACTGGGTGTAAATTTTTCCTCTCCACGCCTGATTGTTCCAGTACGGATTTCCTCAGCCGCTAAAGTCTCCTTCCCTGCGGAGGCCTTCTTGGACTCTGGTTATGCAGGAAACTTCATTAAAGCCTCCTTCATCAACCGGTTTAGCATCCCTGTTATCCGTCTCGTCAAGCCCTTCTTTATTTCTACTGTTAACGGAGAGAATCTGACCTGCACTGTGCGTTATTGCACAGAACCCGTGCTCATGACCATAGGGGTTCTCCACCAAGAGACGATTGAATTTTTTGTTCTGCCTAACTGCACTTCTGACATCCTTCTTGGCTTGCCCTGGCTCCAGCACCACTCTCCTACCCTCGACTGGACCTCTGGGGACATTAAATCATGGGACCCTACATGCCACACTCGTTGCCTCAAGTCGGTACCTACTAGACAAGTCTCCATCTCCTCTCCATTGCTCGGCCTTCCTAAGGCCTATCAAGACTTTACTGACGTCTTTTGCAAAAAACAGGCGGAGGTCTTACCACCACATAGACCCTACGACTGCCCCATTGACTTGCTTCCTGGTACCACACCACCCCGTGGCAGGATCTACCCTCTCTCCGCTCCTGAAACCAAAGCCATGTCGGAGTACGTTCAGGAGAATCTCAAGAAAGGTTTCATCAGGAAGTCTTCTTCTCCTGCCGTAGCAGGATTCTTCTTTGTTGCCAAGAAGGATGGGTCACTACGCCCATGTATTGATTACCGCGGTCTTAACAAAATCACGGTAAAGAATCGCTACCCTCTGCCTCTCATCTCGGAGCTCTTTGACCATCTGCGCGGAGCAAAGGTCTTCACTAAGCTTGACCTCAGGGGCGCTTATAATCTCATCAGAATCCGTGAAGGAGATGAGTGACAAACCGCTTTTAATACCAGAGATGGCCACTTCGAATATCTTGTCATGCCTTTTGGTCTGTGCAATGCCCCTGCAGTCTTTCAAGACTTTGTCAATGAGATCTTACGGGACTTGTTGTATACCTGCGTAGTGGTCTATCTTGACGACATACTAATCTTCTCCTCCACTCTGGAGGAACACCGTCTCCATGTTTGTGAAGTGCTCCAGCGTCTTCGTGTTAACCATCCTCTAAAACCGTTCTTCCTGGAGGTAGATGCTTCCTCTGTTGGAGCCGGAGCGGTCCTTCTTCAAAAGTCCGCTAAAGGAAAAAACGTCACCTGCGGCTTCTTCTCTAAAACTTTTTCTCCTCCAGAAAGGAACTATGCTATTGGAGACCGTGAACTACTAGCCATTAAGTTGGCACTAGAGGAATGGAGACATCTCCTGGAAGGATCCCTTCATCCTATCACCATCTATACTGACCACAAAAATCTGTCATACCTTCAGTCTGCCCAGCGCCTTAATCCTCGCCAGGCCAGGTGGTCATTGTTCTTTGCCCGATTCATTTTCCAGATCCATTTTCGTCCTGCTGATAAGAACATTAGGGTGGATGCCCTATCGCGCTCCATCGATGCCTCCGAAGCTGAAACCATCCCTCAACACATCATACCCCCTGAGTGTCTGATTTCAGCTGCCCCTGCTTCCCTGGCATCAGTGCCTCTAGGGAAAACGTATGTTCCTCCACGTCTTCGCCTCCGGACTCTCAAATGGGGTCACTCATCCCACCTGGCGGGTCATGCTGGAATTAAAAAAACTACTCAGCTAATTGCCAGGCCTTCCTTTGAGGAAGATACGACTGAGTTCGTTCGGGCCTGTACTGTCTGCGCACGTGACAAAACTCCTCGCCAGAGGCCTGCGGGTCTTTTCCTCCCTCTGCCAGTGCCCGAACAGCCTTGGTCCTACATAGCGATGGACTTTGTCACTGACCTTCCCGTATCCCATGGCAACACAGTCATATGGGTGGTCGTTGACAGATTCTCCAAGATGGCACATTTTGTCCCGCTTCCTGGTCTCCCCTCTGCGCCACAGTTGGCGAAGCAATTCTTTTTGCACATATTCCGTCTCCATGGTCTTCCAACACATATCATCTCTGATAGAGGCGTTCAGTTCATCTCAAAATTTTGGAGAGCACTCTGCACCCAATTAAGGATCAAATTGAATTTTTCTTCCGCCTATCACCCTCAGTCCAATGGGCAAGTGGAGAGGGTTAACCAGATCCTTGGTGACTATCTGCGACACTTCGTCTCCTCTCGTCAGGATGATTGGGTCGACCTGTTGCCCTGGGCCGAATTCTCATATAACTTCAGAGACTCTGAGTCAACCACCAAATCTCCATTTTTTGTGGTGTACGGCCATCACCCGCTGCCCCCCCTCCCCATTCCCACTTCTTCTGGACTTCCTGCCGTTGATGAGTTGACCCTGGACTTCTCCTCCATCTGGAAAGAAACTCAAAAGTCGCTCACCCTGGCCTCCTCTCGCATGAAGAGACATGCAGATAAAAAAAGAAGAGCTCCTCCTGTCTTTGCCCCTGGTGACAGAGTGTGGCTCTCTGCCAAATACATCTGGTTTCGGATCCCTAGCTACAAGTTGGGTCCGCGTTTCCTCGGGCCTTTTAGAATCAAAAGCCAAATTAACGCTGTCTCTTGCAAACTCCATCTTCCTCCCTCTCTCCGTATTCCTAACTCCTTTCATGTATCCCTTCTCAAACCCCTCATTCTTAACCGATTTTCTCCCAAGGTCACCGTTCCTGCTCCTGTCTCTGGGTCCTCTGATGTCTTCTCAGTGAAAGAGATCCTCGCCTCCAAGGTCGTCAGAGGTAAAAGATTTTTTCTTGTTGACTGGGAGAATTGTGGTCCCGAAGAGAGGTCATGGGAGCCCGAGTTCAATATCCTCGACAAAGAGCTCATCCACAGGTTCCTGGGCTCCAATAGGAGGGGGAGACCAAAGGGGGGGTACTGTAACGCCGAGCGCTCCGGGTCCCGTGGCTTCCTGCGGGCAGCAGCGCTCCGGTCATCGTCCCTGACCGTGAGCGCTGTCTCCCTGTGTCCCCGGGTCCTGTCCTCTCTTCCTCCCGGCGCACGCCGAGTCCCGTCCTGTCCTCCTCCCGCTGCTCTGAGATTTAAAGGGCCAGTGCACCACTAATTGGTGCCTGGTCCAATCAGTACAAAACATATATAAACCCACTTCCCCTTCCTGTCCTTGCCGGATCTTGTTGCCTTAGTGCCCTGAGAAAGCATTTTGTGTATTGCCCTGCCTGTGTATCTGACCTTTGCCGTTGCTCCTGACTACGAACCTTTGCCGCCTGCCCTGACATTGTGCTACGTCTGACTTTGCCTTTGCCTTGTCCTACGGTACCACGCCTGTCTCAGCTGTCAGTGAGGGAGAGCCGTTACCAGAGGATACGACCTGGTTGCTACCGCCGCAGCAAGTCCATCCCGCCTTGCGGCGGGCTCTGGTGAAAACCAGTAGTAACTTAGAACCGGTCCCCTGGTACGGTCCACGCCATTTCCTCACTGACACAGAGGATCCACCCCTCGTGTCTTTATCTGCCGCCAGTCCGGATCCTGACAGTAATATCTAAAGCTCGACATGGGAAGACAAATATATACAGTTACTTATACATACATAGAAAGAAGTATACATATATATATCGTTACTCTCGCTGAGTTAATGACCGCTACCACCACCTCGCATCCATGCATCCTAAAGTGCCCCGCCACCAATATTGACTAGGTGGATGTTGACAGGGGAGCCCGATCTGTAGCTATTCCTGTTGCATGTGTCCAGTGGGGGATTCATCTGGGCTGAGGGAGTGTCCCCACTGTATCCAATAGGGGATCCTGTTGGCCAGTGGAGGAAACCCAGCCAGTGACACACAGGCTTTTGTGGCTGTCCCAGTGGGTAGGCACAAGAGTGGTGCATCCTGGGATACGTCATAAAAGCCAGGGGCACATGTGACAGGGCGTCTTTGGGCAGGAAGCCAGGTCCCAGGAGGAGGGTGACGGCTGTCTCTCCTCCTGTCTGCATGGAAGGTGTTCAAAGGCAGTCGGCCTAATGAGTCAGAGTGTGGTGCTGAGCCATGAGGTCCAGGAAGCTGACAAGTGGAGTTGGAAGCAGAGCGGCCTTGGGAAAAACAGTGTCCGTGAGTACCGGGGAGCTTGCCAGGGGTCTGCCTAGGAGGGGGGGCCACTCCAGTAGGGTGTCAGTGGACAGAAGGTCAGCGCACACAATCAGTGAGAAAGGGGGTGCCAAGTTAGAACCTGAAGAGTAACCTAAACGAGAGTACATATTCTTTATCTTCACTTCAGTGGCAAGGTGAAGCAGCGGCCTTGCCGCATTCTACATTCAGTTGTCCTTAGGAATTGTGCATAGTTCAAGTTGGAGTATCCCACTCATCCCTTCTCCCATCCAAGTTCCAATAAAAACACAAAAAAAAAAAACAAAATACCCTGGACTGTTCATTGTCTGAGACAAGTATTTAAAGAGGTTTCTACAGACTGTTGCTACGGGTAACCCAGGGGAATCCAAGAGGTTTAATTCTCAGCAGCTCCCTAGGGGGCAGTGCTACATAGTTATGGGTAAAGTTCCACTTTAATATTGGAATGCAATGCCAAGCTGCAGCTTCTAAAGCTAGCAAAATACTTTCTTGTATTTAAAGAGGTATAGACTTCAGAGGGAGAGAGACATCATCTGTACAAATCATTAGTAAGACCTCATCTGCAATATGCAGTTCAATTTTGGGCACCAGTTCTCAAAAAGGATATCGGGGAACTGGAGAGAGTGGAGAGAAGGGCAACCAAACTGATAAGAGGCATGGAGGAGCTCAGCTATGAGAAAAGATTAGAGGAACTAAGTTTATTCTCTATTGAGACAGAATTGAGGTGATTAAGGGGGGGTTATGATCCACATGTATAAATACTTTGACACAGTTCCCCACACATAGCTAATGTGTAAGGTAAAGTCTACAGGCTTTGAAAGATCAGTTTGTAAATGGATAGAATATTGTCTAAAAGACCAAATTCAAAGAGTAGTGGTTAATGATTCTTACTCTGAATGGTCTAAGGTTATCAGTGGTGTACCCCAAAGTTCAGCGTTGGGACCCTTACTTTTTAATATCTTTATAAATGATTTTGGGTCTGGGATTAAAAGTAGCATTTCAGTCTTTGCAGAGGACACCAAGCTTTGCAGTGGAATAACTTCCTTACAGGATGTCTCCAACTTACAAGCCGACCTCAATGCACTGTTTCATTGGGCAACTATGTGGTAGATGAGGTTTAATGTTGATAAATGTAAAGCTATGCACTTGGGGAAGATAAGAATATGCATGCATTATACATACTAGGGGGAGAACAACTGGGAGAGTCAATGATGGAGGATCTGGGTGTTCATGTGGATCATAAGCTTAAGAATAACATGCAATGCCAAGCTGCAGTTTCTGAAGCAAGCAAAGTCCTTTCTTGTTAAAGAGAGGTATGGACTCCAGAGAGATATCATCAGTACAAATCATTAGTAGACCTCATCTGGAGTTTTGGGCACCAATTGTCAAAAATAATTTCAGGGAACTGGAGAAAGTACAGAGAAGGGCAACCAAACTGAAAAGAGGTATGGAGGAGCTCAGCTATGAGGAAAGATTAGAGGAACCAAATGTATTCTCTCTTGAGAAGAGGAGATTAAGGAGGGGATAGGATCACCATGTATAAATACATAAGGGGTCCATATAATCAACTTGGTGTTGTGGTATTCACATTCAGTTCATTACAGAGGACAAGAGGGCGCTCTTTACATCTGGAGGAAAAGAGATTTAACTTCCACATATGGAAAGATTTCTTCACAGGAAGAGCTGTGGAAATGTGGAATAAACTGCTCCAAGAACTAGTGCTGGCCAGATCAGTCGATTGTTTTAAAAAAAAAAAAAGAGCTTGATGCATTCCTGAATGCACAAAAAATAACTGGATACTAGCGTTTATAAGTACTAACATCAGGGGTAGTTGATCAAGGGAATATTTAATTGCCTTATGGGGGGGTCAAGAAATAATTTCTTCCCCCCTTTGGAGCAAATTTGAGAATGCTTTTTTGGCTTGTTTTTAGCTTTCCTCTGGATCAATTGTGGGTATAGAATGGTATATGTGGAGGTTTTCTATTTCTATTTGTATGGTGTATATATATATATATAAATATGTTAGGGATCGACCAATTATCGGCAAGGCCAATATATCGAGGGCCGATATGCATGTTCCCCAATATATCGGAATCGGCCCCGGAAGTTACATAGTTACATAGTAGGTGAGGTTGAATAAAGACAATAGTCCATCCAGTTCAACCTGTGTAGGTGTGTGTAACTGTAATCATCTCACATAGCCCTGAATGTTCTGATCCTTGAGATGTATGTCTAAGAGTCTTTTGAAAGCCACCATACTTCCCGCAGAAACCACCTCTTGTGGTAGAGAATTCAAGATATTGCCGATATTTTCGTGACGTCATTCTGCTGTTTTAGGCCGCCTCCCTCGCCTTGGACAGCCTCGTCTAGAGTCGGGACTAGTCTTGCGGGAGTGTATCGCAGCCATACACCCACCCACAGCAGCCCGGTGCTAGCCAGCCACCCACACCCACAGGCCCTGTACCAGCCAGCCACAGGCACTGTACCAGCGAGCCAGCCAGCCACCCACAGGCCATGTACCAGCCAGCCACCCACAGGCCCTGTGCCAGCCAGCCACCCATCACAGGGTACCAGCCAACCAGCCACCCACCACAGGGTGCCAGCCAGCCAGCCATACATCACAGGATGCCAGCAAGCCAGCCACCCACCCGCCACAGGGTGGCAGACAGCCAGCCACCCACCACAAGGTGCCAGACAGCCAGCCACCCACCACAGGGTGCCAGCCAGCCAGCCATCCGCCACAGGGTGCCAGACAGCCAGCCACCCACCACAGAGTGGCAGACAGCCAGCCACCACAGGGTGCCAGCAAGCCAGCCATTAAACAATAAAAAATTAACATGTTCAGTACCAGATTTGTGTCAAAAATTGTCTTTATTTTTCAAAACTTTAAATGTACAAAATATTGGCCCATATCGGCCGATACCGATATGCGATGGCCAAAATATTGGTATCGGTATCGGCAACGAAAAGCTGATATTGGTCGATCCCTAATATATATATATATATATATATATATATATATATATATATATATATATATATAATTATTATTTTTTTTGGTTAAACAAGATGGACTTGTGTCTTTTTTTAGCGTAACAAACTATGGTAACTTTGTTAAAAACAATTAAAAGGGTGGATAAAACACTTTGAGGACAGCCCCAAGCAGATCACATACCATAATATAAAAATACTGTGATTTTCCTTCCTCTGCTTTCTTTAGGCCAGCATAGCAAGGTGTCACAGGGGCAGGGTTCATTGGTATGCCGGTATGGGGGGGGGGGGGAGTATATATATTTAGGGCATGAGTCTTGCAATGCCATGCTCACAAGACCAGCCTCCAGCTTACAATGGCAGCACATGCAAGTATCCTACTGCTGGCAGCTCTCTGTGTAGGATCAGGTAAGGGGCACCAGACATTGTGATCTTTTTCTAGGGAATTTTACAATTTTTTGATACATCTAAAAAAAAGAAACTTTTAGCAATAAGCAATTTCTAGAATCTAGTTGCTTGCAATATTCTTTGAGATGACTGCAGTATAATACCATTACAACCTTCTTAAAAATGGATTTTAGTATCCTACTCAAAGGCTGCAAGCATGCTGTAGTTTGGGATTGGAGGAGAGAAACCTTAGGTCCCCCCCTCCACCCCTATCCCAGACATTACCCTCCATCCCCCAGTTGCAGCCCATTGCCTCTCAGGACCCTCCCCAAGCCTACCACCTTTTCCTTCCCATCCGCTCTGGACCCCCTATATCCCTACCTACACCACCTTGTCCCTCTCCTACTTAGTTAACTTTCTAAAACTCTTGCACTGGAATATGATGTTCTTCTACATGCCACCTTTACATACAGTATGCAACTGGTTGACTTTTGTGCTATAGATGGTGTAGAATTTTGTTAGAAAATAGTCCTTTTCAGAACGTTTGTTCAATTAGAAGGACAATTCAGCAATTGGTTTCAATCAAGCAAGCAAAACAAATCAAAGGGCAACATTTTTGTGTAATCTAATGGGAATAAACATTTCTAATTGTTGAATTCACTCCCGGAAGCTAAAAAATGTAAGTAGTTTTATTCGCATGCACTGGTCAAAGTTAATTTGGAAGTAGAACATTCGTTCTATAATAATGGAGACATTGACATGATACTTGAACGAAAAGCCATTTGAAATTAGTCAAGCCCATGAAGGCATCATCAAATGGTCAGATGAGCAATTTTTATAATTTCTCATCTGAGCAAAATTCTGCAATTAATAAATGTATTTGTTTAAATTAAAATTATAAATAAAAAAAAAATTTAAAAAATAAATAATAATAGATAATAATTATTACTGCTTCAACAATCATTTGATCATTTTGATGAAACAGGTTACCCTTTGAATGCTGTTTCCCATGATGGCCCCTCAAGTCGAATTACCAACATTAGACACTTCCTGTATTGAATATGGCCAAATCACATTTTATTTTTCTCACCCTTGGTAACTTGGTAAACAATTCAACCACTTCTGGACCGAGCCCATTTCTGACACATGTTGTTTAAAAGGTAAAATCTGTATTTTTAGCTAGAAAATTACTTAGAACCCTCAAACATTCTATATATTTTTTTAGCAAAGACTCTGGAGAATAAAATGGGGGACATTGCAATATTTTTTGTCATGCGGTATTTGCGCAGCAGTCTTTCAAACGCCATTTAAAAAAAAATACATTTCACTGCATTTAAAAAAAAACGAACAGTAAAGTTAGCAAATATTGTGAAAGATGATGTCACGCTGAGTAAATAGATACCTAACATGTTACGGTTTAAAATTGCGCACACCCACGGAATGGCGACAAACGACAGTACATAAAAATCTCCATAGGCGACGCTATAAAAAAATTTAACGGTTACCAGTTTAGAGTTACAAAGGAGCTCTTTTTTTTAAATTATTGCTCTAGCTCTGGCGATCGCAGTGATACCTCACATGTGTGGTTTTAACAGTGCTTTAATTTGCGGGCGCATCTTTTGTCCTATTTATTTTATTTAATTTTTTAATTTTAGCACAGTTTTAAAAAATAAATAAAAAATCTGATCACTTTTATTGCTGTCACAAGCATTGTAAACATCCCTTGTGACAGTAATAGGCAGTGACAGGTACTCTTTGTGGAGGAAGCGGGGGTCTAAAAGACCCCAAACCCCTCCTCTGCACTTCAATGTATTCAAAATACCGAAATCGTCATTTTTAAATACTGACAGTTTTTTTAAATTCGGCGCCTTTAGCTGCCGAGTAACCCAGACGTAACGTCATCACGCCGCTTCCGGGTTACGAATTCGGCTTTGATCGGGACTCCAACCAGTTGGCGGATGTGGCGGTGGTTGCTCGGATCTCCCGGTGGGGCGGGAGAACTGGGCAGAGCCGTGGAAGGCGGCAGGAGGGGGGCGTCCCCTTTTGCTCGCTGGGGTAACGGCGAGCAGCTCTTATCACCTGAAAGCCGGCCGCCGGCTCCAAAAAATGGTACTCTAGCTGCAGGCATCACCCCGGTACAGCCACTTCTCAGAGCCAACGTAGAGCTACGTCGATTCGCGGGAAGTGGTTAACCTTTAAAAAGCTAATTACCATAAACAAGGCCATAAACATTTAACTCAACCCCATGATTTTTAAGACCCTTTTCATGTCTAATCGGACAATGTGTATTTTACAATCCTTGTAGAATTGCAGAAAACCTCCTTTGAAATGTTTAAACAGGTTAGCCCACAAAGACCAAAGTAAGGTATTTGCCTCTTAGAATTAACATCAAAGAGTCATTACTCTATCCCTTTTATGTGTAAAATACAGCTCATCTGATCAACCTTCTGTATGACTTTCGGACATATATACAGGTACAGCTCAAAAATTTTAATATAATCAAAAAGTTTATTTATTTAATTAAATTCAAAAAGTGAAACTCATATATATTATAGAGATGTGTTACATACAGAGTGATAGATTTCAAGCATTTCTTTCTTTTAATTTTAAAGATTATGCTTACAGCCAGTGACGCCCCAAAATTCAGTATCTCAGAAAATTTAAATATTACATAAGACCAATAAAAAAAAGGATTTTTAATACAGAAATGTTGGCTTAGTGAAAACTCTGTCCATGTACAGTATAGTATGCACTCAATATTTGGTCAGGGCTCCTTTTGCATGAATTACTGCATCAATGCGGCGTGGCATGGTTTCTTTGATAGCGGCCTTCAGCTCATCTACATTGTTGGGTCTGGTGTCTCTCATCTTCCTCTTGACAATACTTCTGATGAGGAAAGGGGAAGCAGCCATTTTATTTATAAAACATTTATGATTATCAAATATGGATTTATGATTAAGCAGATATATTGGATTGTCAGGGTTATTTGGGGATGTTAAATTTAAAAAGAAGAAAATTAAATGTTATATTTTGTTCTGTATATGAAGCTATGACATCCATTTTTGTCAGGTTACTGAAAGGTTAAATTTCCTTTAAAAGTGTCTGTTCAGGAATAGGGATGATCGAACGGTTCGGGTCGACCATCGGTTCGACCCGAACATTGGATGTTCGATATTCGGCCGAATACCGAACTTTTTGCGGCAAAAGTTCGGTATTCGGCCACCAGAACCGCCCAAAATGCACTGGGACAGGAACTGGGCTTTAAAAGCCCGTGATTGGCCCAGAAACGTCTGCAAAAGCCAATGAGGGGGCAGGAGTCTCCTAGGAACGTGATTGGAGTGACTACGGGGACCAGAGGCCAATCAGGAGTGAATACGCCCCACACTATATAAGATGGCCCCGCCTAACCCCTAGCACAGTTATCCAGAGCCTGTTGAAGAGAGTTGAAGCAGTTCTGTCTGACTCCTGCTTGCTACACTACATTTCCTATATATCGAGTGGTTCTAAAGCTCCATATAGCAGAATTGTATTTAGCTTACAGCCAGTGTAGTTAGATACAGCGATTGTGCTGGTTCTTAGAGTTAAAAAAAAAAAAAAAAAAACTTAAGGGACAGTGTCAGTCTTCTGCTGTATGGAGCTTTCTATTTAGTGGAAAGGGATATCTAGTGTAGTTAGGGAACTTTGTACTACATTAGTTAGATTTGAAAATTTAGTTTCTGTAGGGAAAGTGTGAGGGTTCTGTTTAGTGAGCACGTGGCACAGTGCTGCTGTATCACAGCAGGTATACGTGCTTGCTAGGCAGCAAAATACAGTGACAACTTAACGCCTGTTGTTCAAAGCGTTAGGTGCACTGTACAAAAGCCTTTGCAACTGTGCGTGACACGCAACTGCTGTGCTGTATCCAGCGACAACTGTGGGTCGCATAGCAGTGTGCGTTTTTCACCGCACACAGTTGCCAACGCATCAGTGACAACCTAACGCCTGTTGTTCAAAGCGTTAGGTCCACTGTGCAAAAGGCTTTGCTACTGTGCGTGAACCGCAACTGCTGTGCTGTATCCAGCGACAACTGTGGGTCGCATAGCACACAGTTGCCAACGCATCATTGAGAAATATGCCTGGTAGACCAAGAAAAGGCATACGTGGCCCTGCTGCGGAAAGGGGCACAGCTTCTAGGGTGTCTAGAGGCAGGGGTGGACGTGGTGGTCAGTCCTCAGCCAGGCCACCATTTGGATTGTTCTCCGGCAGTGGCCAAGCTATACGTCCACAGTATGTACAGGAGGTGGTGGACTATATGAACAAACCCTCATCATCGGCATCATCTGCAACTACAGTGACCCAGGCAGAGAAAAGTGGTCAGTCTTCTGCAGTTGTCAGAACAAATACAGATGAGTCCATGTCCACCTCATGTCCTCCCTTAGACCCAATTTCAGACATGGCAGAGGAGTCAGCTGAGCTGTTTGACCACAGTGTCGGCCATCTACTCCAGCCTGATGCTCAGTCCTTTATGGAGTCTGATGTTGGGTCTGAGTTTGAGGAGGAGGCAGAGCAAACAAGAGGGGAGAGCAGACGGCCCGCTCCATCTAAGGCCGCACCTGTTGTCTCCCAGGCCAGGCCTGATGCTCAGTCTTTGATGGAGTCAGATGTTGGGTCTGAGGTTGAGGAGGAGGCAGAGCAAGCAAGAGGGGAGAGCAGACGGCCTACTCCATCTAAGGCCGCACCTGTTGTCTCCCGGGCCACTATACACACCTCATCTTGCTGGGCCTTTTTTGAGACATCCCATGCAGATAAAACAGTTGCGATCTGCAAGATTTGTAAGAAGGGTATAAAACGTGGCAAAAATGTCAACCACCTGGGTACAAGCTGCCTAAACAGGCATTTGACAACCCACCACTCGGCCCGTTGGCAGGAGCATTTAAAGAACCCACAAAAGGGCCAAAGATTGGTCAGTCGGCCTCCTAGTTCTCCTCGCGCTCCTCCTCATGCTCCATCTGCTCCACCTGCTCCACCTGCACATCAGTCTGTTCCTGGCCCTGCTATAGTCACTCGTCACCTGTTGGCAGCCTCCACTGGCAGGGATGATGATATAGCAGGCAGTGTCGCATCTACCTCCAGCACACCACCAGCTGTATCATCTAGACGCCAAATTTCGATTCCACACATGCTGGAACGAAAAAAAATGTATACTCCCCGCCACCCACATGCCCAGCGTCTAAACAGTAGTTTGGCTAAACTACTGGCTCTGCAACTATTACCATTTAACCTGGTAGAGTCTGCTCCCTTCCGTGACTTCGCAAAATGTGCAGTTCCACAGTGGCAGGTGCCAAGTCGGCATTACTTTTCCCGTAAGGCCCTGCCATCCCTATACCAACATGTGGAAGGCAATGTAGTGTCATCCCTGGCCAAGTCAGTCAGCCGTAAGATACACTTGACGGCTGACACTTGGTCAAGCAAACATGGGCAGGGACGGTACATTTCTGTCACTGCTCACTGGGTGACACTGCTTGCCAGTGGAAGGGATTGTAGCCAGGGCTCGGTGCTGCAGCCAGTGTTGCCCCCACGTCTGCAAACAGCTGGTGGTGTCGCTGATCCGGGTAGATCGATCACTTCTACCCCCTCCTGCTCCTCCTCCTCTACCTCCTCCATGCCCTCCTCTGCAGAATGGTCCTTTGAATATGATGAGATACCACGTAAACGTTCAAAGGGCTATTCTATGTCTCAGGCCAAAAGGTGTCACGCAGTGCTGCAGCTTGTGTGTCTAGGGGACAGGCAGCACACTGCCCCTCAGATTCTTGGGGCTCTGCAGGCACAGGCCCAGAGGTGGTTGACACCACGCCAGCTGCAGCCAGGGATGGTGGTTACTGATAATGGGTCAAACCTCCTGGCCGCCCTTCGTCAGGGAAAGTTAACCCATGTGCCATGCCTGGCGCATGTCCTGAATCTCGTGGTACAGCGGTTTTTGAACTCGTACCCGGGAATGCAGGATGTGCTAAGGATGGCAAGAAGGGTGTGCAGTCACTTCAGGCGGTCGTACAGTGCCACTGCACGTTTGGCCGAAGTGCAGCGCGAGTTTCACCTGCCGGTACACCGCCTCATCTGTGACATGCCCACCCGCTGGAACTCCACCTTGGCTATGCTGCAGCGCCTGTACACGCAGCAGAGGGCCCTCAATGAATACCTATGCGAGTACGGCACCAGCACTGGCTCTGCGCGCCTGGGCTTCTTTTCACCACGGCAGTGGCTTTTGAGTAAGGATGCATGCGCTGTCCTCTCGCCATTTGAGGAGGCCACAAGGATGGTCAGCCGGGACAGCGCATGCATCAGTGACACCCTACCGGTACTGTTTTTGTTGGAGCACACTCTGCGTGGCATTATGGACAGGGCACTGGAGGCAGAGCAGCAGGAGGAAGAGGAGGACTTCCTTGCCTCTCAAGGCCCCCTTTATCCTGAGAATCCTGACCCCATTATGCCTAGCTCCCAGAGGCCCGAGCAGGATCCAGGGGTGGAAGAGGAGGATGAGGACGATTCTGCGGGAACTTTTGCAGGGTTTGAGGAGGAGGAGGAGGAAGACATGCGGCAATCTGCAAGGCCTAGTTTGACTCCCTTGGGACACTTTGGAGTAGTACGTGGCTGGGAGGAGGAGGAGCCCGTTGAAGATAATGTCGTTATGAGTGACCCCGAGGAGTCAGCTTCTCAGGCCTTCGCTAATTTGCGACGCATGGGAAACATCATGCTCCAGAGCCTGCGAAAGGACCCCAGAATCAAGGCCATTAAAGAGACTAACCACTATTGGTTGGCCACCCTACTTGACCCCCGGTACAAGTGTAAAGTCTCGGAGCTTTTCCCATCCACCCATAGAGTCCACAGGATCAAATCCCTTGAGGACAGTCTCAAGAGGAATCTGGTGAACATGTTCCCCGACTCCCGTAGGGTGCAGGGGCGGGGACAACCTACCATGGATTCTACTGGTGGTCACGAGAGGAGCGTTGGAGAAGGCGTGCGGTTGACGGATGCCTTTCGGTCTTTTTTTAGTCCTCACCGCCCAGGCCTCTCAGCTGCCACATCGCATCGACACCGTCTGCATCACATGGTGGACGATTACGTGAGGGCACAAAGTGACACAGAGGGCTTTTCATGTGACGAATCCGATCCACTGGCATACTGGGTCTTAAGATTAGACCACTGGCCAGAACTGGCCCAGTATGCCATGGAGTTGTTGGCCTGCCCTGCTTCCAGTGTCCTATCGGAACGGGCATTCAGCGCAGCAGGAGGATTCGTCACAGACCATCGAACTAGACTCTCCACCGACTCAGTCGACCGTTTGACATTCATTAAGATGAATCAGTCGTGGATATCAAGCTTTGATGCACCTGATGCAGACCTTGTAGACTAGGCTATCGTTGTGATGTGGCAGTTGAGCCTCAGTTTAAGCCTGGACCATGGTGCCACCCTCAAACCCTCCTCTCATTCTCTTTACGTTCACAGAACCTCATTTTGGTTATGACAAAAACGACAATGTTTGCGCACCTGTTCCACAGGTGCACACCTTTACAATTTTTGGGCCTCCTTCAACACCAGCTCTTTGGGGTTAAGGTGGGGAGGCTATGCTAAAACAAAAACGACAATGTTTGCGCACCTGTTCCACAGGTGCACACCTTTACAATTTTTGGGCCTCCTTCAACACCAGCTCTTTGGGGTTAAGGTGGGGAGGCTATGCTAAAACAAAAACGACAATGTTTGCGCACCTGTTCCACAGGTGCACACCTTTACAATTTTTGGGCCTCCTTCAACACCAGCTCTTTGGGGTTAAGGTGGGGAGGCTATACTAAAACAAAAACGACAATGTTTGCGCACCTGTTCCACAGGTGCACACCTTTACAATTTTTGGGCCTCCTTCAACACCAGCTCTTTGGGGTTAAGGTGGGGAGACTATGCTAAAACAAAAACGACAATGTTTGCGCACCTGTTCCACAGGTGCACACCTTTACAATTTTTGGGCCTCCTTCAACACCAGCTCTTTGGGGTTAAGGTGGGGAGGCTATGCTAAAACAAAAACTACAATGTTTGCGCACCTGTTCCACAGGTGCACACCTTTACAATTTTTGGGCCTCCTTCAAAGCCAGCTCTTTGGGGTTATGGTGGGGAGGCTCCGCCAACACCAAAACTACCATGTTTGCGCACCTGTTCCACAGGTGCACACCTTCATAATTTTTACGCCTTCTTCAACACCAGCTCTTTGGGCTTACAGTGGTATGGCTCCGCCAACACCCAAACAACAATTTTTGCGCACCTGTCACACAGATGCATATCATTGTAATTTTTTTCCTTACAAAGGCAATTATTGCTTTCATTACCAGCACTTTCATAGGGATATGGTGTCAAGGCATCGTCCGCACCACCAAATGCCCAATTTTTAAGCATCCTTTACTTCTATTCAAAGTCAAGAGACAACAGTATTCATCCAAAACATCTCTAATCTTGTTCACTCTGCACTACATTGTGGCCCCTACCCCTAACCCTCAATGTATCCGTGCATATATGTCTGTTTCTTGTGAGATTTCAAGTTAAAGTGCACCAAACACCATTTTACATGAAATCAAGTGCAATTACATACATCTTTGGACTTCTTGAAACATTTGGTAATAAAAGCCCCATTGTGGAAATACACCCGTTAATTATATGCACATTTAAAGAGACAGCACCTTTTTCCAAAAAAACCTCTAATCTTGTTCCCAGTGCACTGCATTATGTCCCCATCATACACATTGGCTGAGCCGTTGATTAGGAGCAAAAGAAAGGTGCGGTTAAGCAAAAAAGTCATTTTTGAAGGTTTGGTATGCTGTAATTCTGGTTCTGG
Organism: Pelophylax lessonae; assembly: GCF_965119305.1. NCBI lineage: Eukaryota > Metazoa > Chordata > Amphibia > Anura > Ranidae > Pelophylax > Pelophylax lessonae. The sequence goes on from NC_138772.1 coordinate 14,013,398, forward strand.
ACATGCTACAGAGCTGAAACTTCACAGGTACACCTTTTAGACCCCCCAGACACTAAATCCAAAGAAATCTCTTTTTTTTTTTTTTTTTTTTAATTTTTTCAATAATTGGCTATCTATCAAAAACGACAATTTTTAAGAACTTTTTTTTTGTGTGATTAATAGTCCCTGGGGCATGACCCAGAACCCTAGGCACTTTTTAGGGGCATTTATTGGGTTTTAGGGCTTAAAAATGGTGTTTTTTGATTACAGAAGTTCGGGTCCCATTGATTTCAATGGGGTTCTGAAATCCGAACCGAACTTTCGTGAAGTTCGGGTGTTCTGGTCGAACCGAACTTTTCAAAAGTTCGATCATCCCTATTCAGGAAATTCTTAAACAAGTTTTACCCCAGACATGCTGTATTGACCTAAGGTAATAAATAAATAGTCTGTCGACTTTCTTTAAGATAAAGACTAGCTGACAATATACCTAGGTAATCTTGTTTGTGTGGGATCATAAAACAAGTCAGCATTTTCTATGCTTAGATCCATTTAAAAATAAGATTTAAAGATATATATTATAATCTTATATGTAAAGGAATATTAACACTGAAATATATATATAACTAGCATACATAAATATGTAGAAGACCGTTATATATTATAATTGTTTCATATTTTGATAACTTCTAACTTTACTGATTTTGATGACTCATCTCTGTATGTCAAGACAGACTTCAGTAAACATTTGTAAATTGTAAGATGTAGAAAGCATCATAAAACTTTTCTGGCCTTGCCAGGTGTTTAATTTAGAAGGTCTGGATTGTAAGCTCTGGGTCAATATAAGGTTTGAAGTTTATTTGTAGGCAAATATTGCTACAAACTGAACCTAAGAGCAATGCAATACTGCCATTTTTGCTGACTGCTACTAATTGAAGTATTGGGTTAAAAAGTAAAATCCAATATATTTTAAATAAGATATATTAAATATTGGAATGGTGTTACCAAGATTCATCATTATTCAGATACCTGGTGGATATTAAATGGATTTAGATGATGAAAGCATGGTTACATTTTATGTTGTTTTATAATATCTTATGGAGAAATCTTTATTTAATTTTAATATACTGGTCAACCAAGAGGTGTCACCCTATGACATCGCCAGTTAATGAATAAGATGTTCCAACTAATAGGGTTCATGTTACTCCCTCTGGGTTTAACTTATGGTAATTATTCTATACCATATATAAAGGCAATCCCAGATGAGAGAGGGACACATGACACTGCCCAACATACATTACACATACAACACACACGCTACCACAATAATGCAAAGACTCATCTACACAGACTCCATTTTGATCCACCATGTATCTGAACCTTTGAGGGACGCCAAGCGAAACTCCTCCCTAATTGGCCACCATCTTGGAAATGCAGCCATCTTAAGGAACCTGGTAACTACCATTCTAAGCTAGCGGCCATCTTAAATATGGTAAATATGCCTTGCTAATTATTTGATTATTATTCAATATTGTTTATGTACTTCCTTAAATGTTTTACATTTCATATTTAAAGGGTAACGGAAGTACAATCCCAGCCGTATAAACCATATGTAGATTTTTCTCTAAAGAGATGATTTTTGTTTTTATAAAATTTTTATTAATATCAGATTTATCGCATACTGACGTATTAGTCTCACGTTTTGCATAGACTATTCTCGCTTCATCTGCAGTGGAGTGACTTTTAGGCTGTGCATTGCGCAGACAATTGTGGTCTGATTATCTAGAACATTTAAATATGGTTTCTACTACATCTGGGGAAAATGTAATCTTGCTTTACTTTCACTTTCATTATTTAGCTACCAATCACATTGCATTTATTGTTTGAAGTTTGTATTTTTGTGAAGTTATTCTTTTTGTGTCATCTCAAGTTCGATCATTTATTGTGAATAACATGTCTCGTGAATAAATATTCTTATATATTCCATACTGTAGACTGTTTTCACTAAGATTGGTATATGCTTTTAAAAAGGAATTAATCAATAAAAAGAACTTGCTACATATTGATTTATGGAATAAGTTGAGATTCTCCTTTCGCACAGATCTTTGCTTATTATTAACCATAAATAGATACTGTTATATTCAGAGCAGTATAAACATTCTGACATAATGGAGGCACAGCAAGATATTATTATTAATAATTTATTAATTAATTCTGACAGTATGTATATGTTGTGAGAAGTCATATTGTATAACAGCTGTTGTGTTCAAAAGCCATTTACACCTCCAGCTGTTATGGTGCTTTTCCACTGCATGGAACCGAACGATTCGGCTCACTTTTGTGCTTTTCCACTGCTGGTACCGCATGGTATAGTGTAGGAACGGGTCGGTACGGTACGGTACGGCGGCGCTTTTCCACTGCATGGAACCGAATGGTACGGCTCTCAAAAACAGTACCACCTCAATTGTGGTTCCAACAGGTACCATACCCGGTACCATATCCCACAATCCTTTGCATGCAGTCACTACTAGCCACTGATTGGTCAGAGAATCCCACCCACCCTGTTGTTATCCAACTCATTTAACTTTAGTACTACTTTAGTGGAAAAGCAAACCATACCGTACCGTACCGAACCGTTCCAACACCGTACCATGCGGTACCAGCAGTGGAAAAGCAAACCGGGCCAAGCAGGGCCAAGCAGGGCCAAGCAGGGCCGAGTAGAGCCGAGCTGGTACTTGCAGTGGAAAAGTGCCATTAGATTGCTATCTAGACCTTTGAAGAACGGTTTAGCCAACAAGCCTTGGAAGTGACATGTCTACGTTAATGACCATCCGCATATAAAATAATGTCACCAAAGACTCAAAAGGGAATTCAAAAGAATTTAGTTAGCTAGGTGCCACCCACTTGTATGTATAAATTGTAATACAAGTCCTTAGGAAGTTAGAGCAATGCTTATCAAACCAACAGAATGTATGTAACTGAATTGCTCTCCAAACATCGCTGTCTACCAACATGTTTGTCTAATAAATAATTTTCAATCTGGCTTCAACAGTCAAAATGTTACTGAAACCCATGTGTTTTGGGGTTTCCCCTACACTCCACAGATTCTCTATGGGGTTTAGCTCAGGCAAGTTTGCTGGTCAATCAAGCACAGTGTTACCATCTGAGGATGATTTGGGGAGCCGTGTCATCTGCTGGTGTTGGTCCACTGTGTTTTATCAAGTCCAAAGTCAGCGCAGCCCTCTAGCAGGAAATTCTAGAGCACTTGATGCTTCCCTCTGCTGACCAGCTTTATGGAGATGCTGATTTCATTTTCCAGCAGGACTTGGCACCGCCCACACTGCCAAAACTACCAATACCTGGTCACATGATCATGGTATCACTGTGCTTGATTGGCCAGCAAACTTGCCTGATCTAAACTCCTTAGAGAATATGTGGGGTATTGTCAAGAGGAAGATAAGAGACACCAGACCCAACAATGCAGACGAGCTGAAGGCCGCTATCAAAGAATCCTGGGCTTCCATAACACCTCAGCAGTGTCACAGGCTGATCTCCTCCATGCCACGCCACATTCATGCAGTAATTCATGCAAAAGGAGCCCCGACCAAGTATTGAGTGAATACTATACTGTACATGGACATACTTTTCAGTAAGCCAACATTTCTGTATTAAATATCCTTTTTTTATTGGTCTTATGTAATATTCTAATTTTCTAAGATACAGAGTTTTGGGGTGTCACTAGCTGTAAGCCATATTCATGAAAATTAAAGGAAAGAAATGCTTGAAATATTTACACGCACAAGAACTTTAATGGCATCCCAGTTTTAGTCCATAGGGTTCAATATTGAGTTGAAGTGAAGCCTTTTCATGTTCAGGTCAAAAGGGTTTGGTCAGCCAATCAGAAAGCCCTCCAACTTGGTTGCTAAGGGGAGGGGAGTTGCTAAGGGAGGGGGGTCATTATGGAAGCACAGGTCTAGAAGATAATATACATTATTGCATGCATGGAAGCCACTAGACATACACTATATTGGCAAAAGTATTGGGACGCCTGTCTTTACACACACATAAACTCTAATAACATCCCAGTCTTAGTCTGTAGGGTTCAATATTGAGTTGGCCCACCCTTTGCAGCTATAACAGCTTCAACTCTCCTGGGAAGGCTTTCCACAAGGTTTGGGAGTGTGTCTGGGGGAATGTTTGACCATTCTTTCAAAAGGGCATTTGTGAGGTTAGGCACTGATGTTGGATGAGTAGGTCTGGCTCGCAGTCTCCACTCTAATTCATCCTAAAGGTGTTCTATCGGGTTGAGGTCAGGACTCTGTACAGGCCAGTCAAGTTCCTCCACCCCAAACTCACTCATCCATGTCTTTATACAGTGCCTTGCAGAAGTATTCGGCCCCCTTAAACTTTTCAACCTTTTGCCACATTTCAGGCTTCAAACATAAAGATATAAAACTGTAATTTTTTTGTGAAGAATCAATAACAAGTGGGACACAATCATGAAGTGGAACGAAATTTATTGGATATTTCAAACTTCAAACTTTGTTAACAAATAGAAAACTGAAAAATTGGGCGTGCAAAATTATTCAGCCCCTTTACTTTCAGTGCAGCAAACTCTCTCCAGAAGTTCAGTGAGGATCTCTGAATGATCCAATGTTGACCTAAATGACTAATGATGATAAATAGAATCCACCTGTGTGTAATCAAGTCTCCGTATAAATGCACCTGCACTGTGATAGTCTCAGAGGTCCGTTTAAAGCGCAGAGAGCATCATGAAGGACAAGGAACACACCAGGCAGGTCAGAGATACTGTTGTGGAGAAGTTTAAAGCCGGATTTGGATACAAAAAGATTTCCCAAGCTTTGAACATCCCAAGGAGCACTGTGCAAGCGATAATATTGAAATGGAAGGAGTATCAGACCACTGCAAATCTACGAAGACCTGGCCGTCCCTCTAAACTTTCAGCTTATACAAGGAGAAGACTGATCAGAGATGCAGCCAAGAGGCCCATGATCACTCTGGATGAACTTCAGAGATCTACAGCTGAGGTGGGAGACTCTGTCCATAGGACAACAATCAGTCGTATACTGCACAAATCTGGCCTTTATGGAAGAGTGGCAAGAAGAAAGACATTTCTTAAAGATATCCATAAAAAGTGTTGTTTAAAGTTTGCCACAAGCCACCTGGGAGACACCAAACATGTGGAAGAAGGTGCTCTGCTCAGATGAAACCAAAATCAAACTTTTTGGCGACAATGCAAAACGTTATGTTTGGCGTAAAAGCAACACAGCTCACCACCCTGAACGCACCATCCCCACTGTCAAACATGGTGGTGGCAGCATCATGGTTTGGGCCTGCTTTTCTTCAGCAGGGACAGGGAAGATGGATGGAGCCAAATACAGGACCATTCTGGAAGAAAACCTGATGGAGTCTGCAAAAGACCTGAGACTGGGACGGAGATTTGTCTTCCAACAAGACAATGATCCAAAACATAAAGCAAAATCTACAATGGAATGGTTCACAAATAAACATATCCAGGTGTTAGAATGGCCAAGTCAAAGTCCAGACCTGAATCCAATCGAGAATCTGTGGAAAGAACTGAAAACTGCTGTTCACAAACGCTCTCCATCCAACCTCACTGAGCTCAAGCTGTTTTGCAAGGAGGAATGGGCAAAAATTTCAGTCTCTCGATGTGAAAAACTGATAGAGACATACCCCAAGCAACGTGGGGTTGTTTTTCAGGGATTGGGCTTAAGAGTTCCAGTGAAGGGAACACTTAAGATGTCAGCATACCAAGACAACTCGCTCATCAATGTCTTCAATTGTCCCCCGCCGGCTCTTACAGAGAACCTCTCAGAGTTGACTGGTGATTGTCAATCACTGCTCTCTGCTCTTCCCCCCGCCCCGTCCCGGCTCTTAAAGGGCTTGCTGAGAGTCTGAGCTGGGTGCTGGTCCAGGCATGTGGGTGGATCCTAACTTTATTGTCACGATCTTGTCCGAGCCTGGACTGGCTCTGTGAATTCAGCAGACAGCAGGCTTCAGCTCGCTGTCTGCTGAAAATGGGTCACAGGTGTGCAAAAAGACCTGCACTGTGATCCATGGGAGAAGTACATCCAAATAAGCTTTGGCATCACTTCCCCTTTAAGAGAGAATTGCTCCCTTTTCCTCCTGAATCTCTCTATTGGAGATATCACCACACTTGTGCTTCATTAAGAAACATAGTCTTTCTGCTGCAGTGGCAGATGGAAATTGTTGCTTTTTTTTCATTCACATCCTGTGAATAAGCTGCACCTATTTAAAAAAAAATGGCAGGAGTCATCTGGAAGAAGCATCCTGCAATCCTGTACATGGGGAGCAGGACAACTGGGGGCGGAGGATGTGCAAGCTGATACTAATATGCGTAACATTAACCACTTGCCTACTGGGTACTTTCAACCCTTCCTGCCCAGGCCAATTTTCAGCTTTCAGAGCTGTTGCACTTTGAATGACAACTGCGCAGTCATGCAGCACTGTACCCATATTACATTTTTATCCTTTTTTCCACAAATAGAGCTTTCATTTGGTTGTATTTAATCACCACTGGGTTTTAAGTTTTTTTGCTAAAAAAACAAAAAAAGACAAAAGCTTTGAAAAAAAAAGGTGGCATTGATGGGCACTGGTGAGCAGGCACTGATAGGCACTGATGGGCACCGATAGGCGGCACTGAGGGGTGGCATTGATGGGCACTGATAGGTGGTACTGATGAGCAGGCACTGATGGGCGGCACTGATGGGGACTGATGGGCGGCACTGATGGGCATTGATAGGTGCCACTGATGAGCAGGCACTGATGGGCGGTACTGATGAGCAGGCACTGATGGGAGGCACTGATGGGCAGAGAGTGGGCTTACTGATGGGAACAGATTGGCTTTACAGATGGGCATAGACTGGCATCATTGATGGGCACTGTTGGGACTGCACTGATAATCAGGGCACTGATTACTTGTACAGTCTCCCCTGTGAGGAGATGCCGCTGATTGGCTCTCCTCTCCTCACACTCTGTCATAAACAGCCTCTCCTTGTTTACATGTGGTCAGCTGCGATTGGACACAGCTTATCACATGGGTATAGAGCCACGTCATAGGCTCTTTACAGAGATCGGGGTCGAGCTGTGTCCCAGGGACAGAGCACACCACCAATCGCTGTGCGCCCCTGTGGGTGCCCGTTTACCATGAGTCTGGATGACGTCACACATGAGGTTAGCCCAGAACAAGAGAGAATCCCACCAGCCGTCATTTTCAGTACACAGGAGGCGGTTAAACATGGTCCAAAAGGTGGAGTTAGCTTTTAAGAAAGGTTAAAGCTGGATACACATGATACAATTTTCCATTCCATTTACCAAACCCATATAATATGAAGGTCACACCTAAACACTTTCAATTTGTATGCAATCAGGCCTGCCCTTCTACTTTCATAGTTGAAGATAAATCTAAAGGAAGTTAAACAATAAAAATATGATAATGTGTAGTCAGGTTAATCCTAATTCCCTAACCTTTCTCATAACCTCCCACCTAAATAACCTACCCCACAACTAGGCACGTGCCAAATATGGGGCTGAATCCATGCAGACCCCCCCCCCCCCCCCCGCGAAACAATACTCAATACTAGTGCTGGAATCTCTACAACCAAACCAGCTCAGATTTTTTACAGGCCAAATGTATCACTGAGGTAATCAGTGAGAACAGTAATGTACTCATTACATTACTGACCAAGTAAGAGGAAGGTGGAGGATCCTAAAGAACGATTTCAGGGACTTAGGGAATAGATTGAGGAAAAGGACCTCCAAGGTGGTTTTCTCTGAAATACTGCCGATACCTCGATCCACACAAGAGAGGCAGAAGGAGCTTAGGGAACTTAACAAGTGGCTGAGGAACTGGTGTAGGAAGGAGGTGTTCGGGTTCCTGGAGAACTGGGCTGACTTCTCAGTTGGCTACCGGCTCTTTAGTAAGGACGGGCTGCACCTTAATGGGGACGGTACAGCTCTTTTGGGGAGAAAGATGGCCACCAAGTTGGAGGGGCTTTTAAACTAGGAGACGGGGGGGAGGGCTCAGAAGTAAAGTCAGTCAGGAGGGAGAAAAGGACAGAAGGTATTATTAGGGTCAGCAGCGACAGTAGATCTGAAACGTCAATTGGGGAGTCTGTACAGGCAAACCTCAGACCATACAGGAATACAAACAGGAATAAAAAAAGCACTATTCACTACCAACTTCCACAAATCTAAGAGGGGTATATGCAAATGCCCAGAGCCTAGCCAATAAAATGGATGAGTTGGAAATGTTATTACATGAGGAGGACATAGACCTTGTGGGAATAACGGAAACTTGGTTCGACCCCTCACATGACTGGCTGGCCAATATGCAAGGGTATTCTGTGTACCGGAAGGACAGGGTAGGAAAAAGAGGGGGAGGGGTATGTCTCTATGTCAAGAATAATGTAAGGGAGATAGAGAGGAATGATATTATGGAATTGATGAGTATGGAGTTAGAATCCATGTGGGTAGAACTCCATAGGGAAGAAGTAAAGGGAAAAGTAATTGTAGGGGTTTGTTATAGGCCACCCAACCAAAGTGAGGAGGTGGAGCTGGAATTTATATCACTGTTGGGTAAAGCGGCAAAGCTGGGATCAGTCATCCTATTAGGGGACTTCAATTATCCCAACATTGACTGGGAAGAGGGGACTACTAGAGAAAATGCAGTGCTGGATCTATTGATCACTAATGACCCAGACCTAATCTCGGAGGTAGGAGTCCAGGACAACCTGAGCTCTAGCGATCACAGGATGATCACATTTAGCGTAAATAACAATATAACAAAGTAAGAGGGGAACCTAAAAACCCTAAACTTCAGAAAGGCAAACTTTCCCAAATTGTGCTCAATGATGGAAAGGGTAAACTGGGACCAAACCCTGGGATCCCTGACCACAGAGGAAAAATGGGAATGCTTTAGGAACATATTAAACAAATGCATCTCGCAGTGCATTCCTATGGGAAATAAATTTAGAAGAGACAAAGCCAAACCTCGCTGGCTAAACCGTAATGTTAAAAAACGTATTAGGGGAAAAAAGATGGCCTTCAAGAAATATAAATAAGAGGGCACATTATCGGCTTTCCAGCAATACAAGGAGGCAAATAAGAAAAGTAAATATGAAATCAAAATGGCTAAAATCAACTTCGAGAGACAAATAGCGGAGGATAGTAAAAAGAACCCTTAGAAATTCTTTAAACATATCAACAGCAAAAAAACTAGGGCAGAGCATGTTGCACACATAATTAACGATGATGGGAGGATGGTTACAGAGGACACTGAAAAGGCAACCGTGCTTAATGCTTTTTCTCAGTCTTTACACAGGAAAAGGAAGGGTACACTGACCATGACTGTATGGTTAGTAGTAATTCACAGGACTTGCCGCTATGGCTAACAGAGGGCGAAATCAGGGAAAGGCTGGATAAAATTAACACAAATAAATAACCAGGCCTGGATGGCGTACATCCGAGAGTACTCAAAGAACTTAGTAAAACTATATCTAGGCCACTGTTCCTGATCTTTGCTGACAGTATTATGACAGGAAATGTACAGGGGATTGGAGGAAAGCTAACGTGATATTCAAAAAAGGGCAGAGGCATGTCCCGGGAAATTATAGGCCGGTCAGTCTGACATCGATAGTTGGTAAACTTCTCAAGGGGATAATAAGGGACTATATTGTAGAGTTTGCTAAAGACTAGGGATGATCGAACTTTTGAAAAGTTTGGTTCGACCAGAACACCCGAACTTCCCGAAAGTTCGGCCCGGATTTCAGAACCCCATTGAAATCAATGGGACCCGAACTTTTGAAATCAAAAAACATCATAAAACCCAATAAATGCCCCTAAAAAGTGCCTAGGGTTCTGGGTCATGCCCCAGGGACTATTAATCACACAAAAAAAGTTCTTAAAAATTGTCATTTTCGATAGAGAGCCAATTATTGAAAAAAAAAAAATTAAAAAAAAAAAAAGTTTTTGGATTTTGTGTCTGGGGGGTCTAAAAAGTGTACCTGTGAAGTTTCAGCTCTGTAGCATGTCCAGAACCAGAAAAAAAAGTTTGTTTGTATTACAATTGCAGTAGAGCAGGATAGGGGCTTCGCCCCTGTGATACCTGGCTTTTTGTTGCAGGCGTTTTATTGGGCTTTTTTGTGGACGTGTTTGGAGGCAGGCATGACATCAGAACTTCTGTGTAGGGGTATATATACACACACATGTATGTATAAATACACCTACACATATATAGGTGTGAAAATAGCAGAACACTATGCCAGCGCTAATGAAATAATTAACAGCCATATGGCTTCGCTGCTATCACACCTATATGTGTGTATGTGTATAAATACATATAAGTGTGTGTGCATATATACCCCTATACAGAAGTTCAGATGTTATGCCTGCCTCCAAAGACGCCCAAAAAATGCCCAAAAAAAAACGCCTGCAATAAAAACGCCCAGGTGTGCTGTTGCAGGCGTTTTTTTTGGGCATTTTTTGGGCATCTTTGGAGGCAGGCATAACATCTGAACTTCTGTATAGGGGTATATATACACACACACTTATATGTATTTATACACATACACACATATAGGTGTGATAGGAGCGAAGCCCTATGACTGTCAATTATTTCATTAGCGCTGGCATAGTGTTCTGCTACTTTCACACCTATATATGTGTAGGTGTATATATACATACATGTGTGTGTGTATATATACTCCTACACAGAAGTTCTGATGTCATGCCTGCCTCCAAACACGTCCACAAAAAGCCCAATAAAACGCCTGCAACAAAAAGCCGGGTATCACAGGGGCGAAGCCACCATCCTGTTCTACTGCAATTCTAATACAAACAAACTTTTTTCTATGGCGGTCACCCTGGCATGGAAGGGTTTGGTCACCCTGGCATAGCAATCAGTCAGTTCACCCTACACTACATTACAGTCACCTTGAGTTCGGTCACCCTGGCATAGTAGAGTCAGTTCACCTACAGTACATTACGGTCATCCTGAGTTCGGTCACCCTGGCATAGTAGAATCAGTTCACCTAAAGTACATTACGGTCACCCTGGTATGGCAGCAGGCTAAGTCAGTTAAACTACATTACGGTCACCTTGGTATGGCAAGGTCTGGTCACCTAAACTACACTATGGTCACCCTAACACTTTTACTGTCCCTACAGAAACTAAATTATTAAATCTAACTATGATGGTATACAGAACACTAACTACACTGCATATCCCTTTCCTCACAGTAAAAGGACAGCAGGAGTAACACTAATGCTTGCACTCTATTCCACATCCCTGTATTACTGTGCTAGAGATTTGGCGGGGCTAGCTTATATACTGGGGGGCGTATTCACTAAGGATTGGCCTCTGGACCCCCTAGTCACTCCAATCAGCTTTTCCTAATGTTCTGAGCCAATCACTGTCTTTTTAAGCCCATTTCCTGACCCAGTGCATTTGGGCGGTTCTGGTGGCCGAATTCCGAAGTGTTTGGGCAAAAAGTTCGAAATTCGGCCGAATTTCGAACAGCCAATGTTCGGGTCGAACCGATGGTCGACCCGAACCGTTCGATCATCCCTTCTAAAGACAACAACATCATCAGCAGTAATCAGCACGGGTTTACAAATCGGTGTTCTTGTCAAACCAATCTCTTAACATTCTATGAGGAGGTGAGCTGTGAGCTAGATAGGGGAGACCTGTGGATGTGGTGTACCTGGATTTCGCTAAGGCGTTTGATACAGTTCCCCACAAGCGCTTAATTTATAAAATAAGGTCTGCAGGCATCGACCACAAGGTTTGCTCTTGGATACGGAACTGGCTAAAAGGGCGTGTCAAAAGGGTGATAATAAATAGCGCATACTTAGACTGGTCTGTGGTGATAAGTGGGGTCCCCCAAGGCTCAGTCCTGGGTCCAACCTTGTTCAATTTATTCATAAACAGCATTGAGGATGGGATCATTAGTTATATATCAGTTTTTTCAGATGACACAAAATTGGGCAGGGCAATAACTGCACAGCATGAGGCAGATATCCTACAGAATGACCTGCACAAAATAACAGAGTGGGCAACGACATGGCAAATGAGGTTTAATGTGGAGAAGTGTAGGGTTTTGCACTTGGGGACTAAAAACATAAAAGCACAATACACTTTAGGGGGGAACCTTTGGGGGGATCAAAAATAGAGAAAGATCTGGGAGTCTTGGTAGAGGATAGACTAAGCAATAGCATGCAATGTCAAGCAGAAGCTGCCAAAGCCGACAGAATATTAGCATGCATAAAGAAAGGGATGTATTCCAGAGATAAAACTATAATCTATACCACTTTATAAAACTCTGGTCCGACCGCATCTGGAGTATTCTGTCCAGTTCTGGTCGCTGGTCCTCAGGAGGGATGTGTTGGAGCTGGAGAGAGTCCAGAGAAGGGCAACTAAACTAATTAGGGGATTGGAGGACCTTAATTATGAAGAGCGTCTACAATCGCTTAATTTATTCTCCCTGGAGAAGAGATGCCTGAGGGGGGACATGATAGCAATTTATAAATACCTCAATGGTGATCTCAGCATAGAAAAAAAGCTATTCAGTCGAAGGGATTGCATGAGGACTCGAGGGCATACAATGCGATTAGAGGAGAAGTGTTTTAACCTCAGGCAACGCAGGGGGTTCTTTACTGTTAGGGTTACTAGATTGTGGAATTCTCTACCACAAGAGGTAGTTTCTGCGGGAAGTATGGCTACTTTCAAAAGACTCTTGGACGTGCATCTCAAGAATCAGAACATTAAGGGGTATGAGAGATGATTACGGCCACGCACGCCTACACAGGTTGAACTGGATGGACTATTGTCTTTATTCAACCTCAACTACTATGTAACTATGTAACTATGTAACAGTATAAATGTAGCAATTGCATTTGTTTTGTTTTTTTTAATGGAGTCACAATTTATTTATTTTTTTAATGGAGTCACAATTTAAATTATTCTTTTTTAGCCTTTTCCCTGAAATGTTACACATGCACCCTTGAACCCAGTAACAGCAACTGCACGACAGTGACTACTACCTGCTCATCCACAGAGACCTACTGTAAGACGTCTGTAGGAACTGCTACAATAGGTAAGACTTTATTTCAAATATTTTTATTACATTTCTTCACATACATAACAAATATACATTGAAAAATAAAAAGGCATTACAGTATAACAATATGGAAAGATAGCGGTTTATACAAAAATTTAAAAATATATTTTTTGGTGTCTTCAGCTTATATTTTACCCCTCTTTTCCTTTCCCCTTTTTCCCTCTCCTAAAAAACAAAAAACAAAAAATCAAAACAAAAAGGGGGGGGGGGAAGTGTTCTATATATTAAATGTATTTTCTTTAAGGGTATATAAATATATATACATATACCAAATACCTGTGTCACTTACCAACTCCTCTGTGGAGAAAAAAAAAAAAATAATCCAACACCCACTTGTTTCTATTTAAGGGCACATGTACACACATAGACCCACTAACTGTGCACCAAATAATATCCTCGTGTTTAATAGTGAATATATATATATATATATATATATATATATATATATATATATATATATATATAGTGAATATATATATATATAGTGAATATATATATATATATATATATATATATATATATATATATCAAATTGAAACATAATATTGTATAAAAAAAAAATACATTCCTGTTTAAGGGTATATATACACATATATACCAACCAATTATAAGCCGAATAATATCCCCGTGTTTAAAAAAAAAAAGGAGGGGGAAGGGGGGAAGGGAAGAAGAAAAGAAGAAAAGAGAAAAAGAGGGGAAAAAAGGAGAGGAGGAAGGAAGAGCCCTGATAACCGTGCCCCAATTTTACATCAAGGGACTACGTTACTCATATATTTCAAATACATCAAAGATTGTTTAAAGTTTATCCAATTTCCCCATATTACATGGAATCTCGGTTCAGTATCTTTTTGGACACTTATTTGTTCTTCCATAAGTCTGGTTCTATCAATCTCCCTAAACCACTCTTGTATAGCCGGGATTTTCTTCTGTTTCCAGTATTTCGGAAACAACAGTTTTGCTGTATTTAGTAGGACTGGTATAATAGACCTCCTATATTTTTTCCTCGGTTCTACTGTAGCATGGAACAAACATTGCCAAGGATGATAACTAATCTCTACATCACTAATTTTCCTAATCACCTCTAATACCTCTTTCAAATATGACTGGATCAAAGAACAGCCTCACCATATGTGGGCATGAGTTCCTTCGCCTCCACACTCTCTCCAGCACAGGGATGGCACATCTTGATCAATCTTATGCAACTTTGATGGAACATAGTACCATCTCATTAACAATTTATAATTCCCTTCTTTTACTTTTATATCTACTGAAGTAGAGTGTGCAAAATCCATGACCTTATCTCTTAAGTTATCTGATAGTGATTCGCTCAACTCATGCTCCCAACCTCCCAGAAGCTCCCCAGGGCCAGGATCTGAGAGAGACATCAGCATTTTATAGATAGGCAAAATCATCCGTCTGCTAACTCCCCCTTGTTCCTCAAGTCTCTCCCAGGGGTAGAGTTCAGGAGCAGAGCACAATGGTTTAGGCAATGATTCCACAAAGTGCTGCAGCTGTCTATATCTCCAGACCTCCCACGGTGATGTACCATACATATCTCATAATTCTAACAATGTACAGATGGTATTTCCCTTTAAAACGTCCTTCAATTTTAAACAGTCTGACCGAGTCCATTTCAAGTTCAGTATATTCTCTTTACCTGGAGGAAAATAATCTAATCCCGATAGAGGTAATAAAGGGCCATTAAATTGCCACTGTTTATTTTTAAGGATATTATCCCAAGCTCTAAAAGTTTCTGTTGTGATAGCGGCTAATTCTCTAGAAAGACCCCTATATTGTTTAGGAAGCCAACCACTTCCCAACCACCCGCCGCCTTTTTACTGTGGCAGGGTGGCTCTCCTTAGTCATCTCCCGCGCCACCACTGCTTCAGCTGTCCGGCGCAAGTGTTTCCTGTATTGGTCTGTGTACCGTTGGTCCACCTTGAACCCTGTCACATCAAGCATCCATCCATCCTTGTGACGGCACGGACGCCTGCTGGCGACGTTGACACTGGCCAGAAACCCAGCTAGCAGTACATCGGGGGCAAGCACACGGGCTCAGCCCGATATCCGACCAGTGTGTGTGTCAGGAAGGTCCTGCTAGGAGACAAGCTGGCAACAGCAGGCAAGATCCTGCTCCTTGAATTTCCCAAAGCTAATTGGCTAAATTGGCTAATTGGCAAATGTGAAAGCCCCAGCATGTGAATTGAGTGTGCTGCGCACCTGATGACAGTTAAGCATCAAGAGGCTTATTTAAGCTAGATCTGCTCCCAGGATCAGTGCTGTCTCGTCTACAGCGTTCCGTGCCAGTCCTGCTTCCTGTTACCTGTGTTGTTCCTGAGATCTTGACCCGGCTTGCCTTTGACTACTCCAGTTCTCTGCCTGCACCGACCCCGGCTTGTTCTTTGACCATTCTCCAGTCTCCCCACTTGTACCTGATCTGACCTCTCTGTGTATGACCCGGCTTGTCTGACTCTGCTTACCTTCCAATATTCCTCGAGGCTCCCTAGTTGCTGCATTGATCCAACTACTCCCAAGACACCTGCCTCCGTCTGGAGCTCTACGCTACCAGCAGTCCTGCAGCCTGCACGTCCACCGACACTCGTGCGACTCTGCACTCTGCGCTTCCTGTTTACTCTATCAGGGGCTCTGAGTCAGAGGTGTAAGAGAGGCCTTCCTCTGCACATTCAGGCTCTACCTACCAGGTACGTGACAGTACGAGACAGCCATGTCTGAGCCTGAGCGAGGAACCTCTCCCCTGGATGAATTATGCCTACACCTGGCCGACCTCACACAGGCCGTCAAGAGCCTGCAGGAAGGTTATACACGGTTGGAGGAATGTGCTCAGACGCTGTCAACACCATCCACAGCTTCTAATGCTGGGTCCTCACCTTCTGCTGGGAACTCTGCACCATCCACAGTTGTGATGCTCCCCCCGGAACCCAGAGTACCTACCCCCGAAAGATTCTCGGGTGATCGCAGCAAGTTCAGGGCTTTCTGCACCTTTTGCAAACTTTATTTTGCCTTACAGCCCCGCACCTTCTCTTTGGAGACCACGAAAGTTGGGTTTGTCATCTCCCTGCTGCAGGGGGAACCCCAAGCATGGGCTCATCGTCTTCTAGAGCAGAAAGCCTCTTCCCTGGACACCCTGTCCTCTTTCTTCAGCGACATGGCCCAGATCTATGAAGACCCTCAGCGAAATACCACTGCAGAAGCCGCACTCCATTCCCTCCAGCAAGGTCGAGGAATATGTTTCTGATTTCAGGCGTTGGAGTACAGACACAAATTGGAATGATGCGGCACTCCGCTACAAGTTCCGCATGGGCCTTTCAGAAGCCCTAAAGGATGAGCTAGCCCGAGTAGGGGTCCCACACTCGCTGGACGATCTCATAAAGTTATCCATCCAGATTGATCGGAGAGTGAGAGAACGCAGGGCGGAGAGATCTGCCGGACCATATCGTCCTGTGTGGATGTTGCCTCGAGTAGCTAACTCACCAGGCCCGGCTTCTTTTGAACCCTCAGCACCTGCTCAGGATGTGCCAGAACCCATGCAGCTTGGCCTACTCCGTCCTTCGCTTACCAACGAGGAACGACAACGCAGGCGACAGAACAATCTGTGCCTTTACTGCGGGGAACCAGGCCACTATGTGAGAAATTGCCCAGCCAAACTCCGTAAGTGGTTGTCTATCTCTTCTCCCAGGTCCTCAGCCCTGCCAAACGGTTCTTCTCATCTGGTTCTCTCTATTCTGTTACAGCTTCCAGGAGGAACTATTCAAGTACCGGCTGTAATTGATTCCGGGGCCTGCAGCTGCTTCAAAGACTTATCCTTTGCCGCTGTACACCGTATACCCTTACAGTCCAAAGCCCGGAAGCTTTCTGCTCATCTGGCAGATAGGTCCACCATCAAATCTGGACTTGTTTCTCAAGAGACCACCCCTTTACCTGTCACCACCACTTCCAACCACCAGGAACTTTTACGTTTGGATGTCATAGCCTCACCTTTGTTCCCAATTATCCTTGGCATGCCTTGGCTGCAGGCACACAACCCTCACATTGATTGGGTTACACAGGAGATCCAGTTCAAATCACCCTACTGCAAACAACATTGCATGCCAGGACCACCATGTTCCCCATCAGCCTTGTTATATATGGATACTGACCCTGAGGTTTGCAAATCTGTCCCTACCACGTACCTGGACTTTTCAGACGTTTTCAGTAAAAAAGGAGCAGAAACTCTCCCTCCTCATAGATCCTATGATTGCCCCATTGAGCTTCTCCCAGGGGCTGAGGTGCCTTTCGGACGAATCTTCCCCTTATCTGAACTGGAACTCGTAGCTCTCAAGGACTACATTGATGAGAGTCTAAAGAAAGGGTTCATTCGCCCATCAACCTCTCCAGCTGGAGCAGGCATCTTTTTTGTGGAAAAAAAGGATCATTCTCTCCAACCTTGTGTCGACTATCGTGAGCTCAACAAAGTCACGGTCAAGAACAGGTACCCCCTACCTTTGGTACCCAAACTTTTTCAAAGACTAAGGTCAGCCACAATCTTTACAAAGCTGGATCTCCAAGGGGCATACAATCTGGTCCGTATACGAGCTGGGGATGAGTGGAAGACGGCATTTCGTACCCGATTCGGGTATTTTGAGTACCTGGTGATGCCTTTTGGCCTATGTAATGCCCCTGCCACATTCCAGCATTTTGTCAATGACATTTTTAGGGACTTTCTGGATCTCTTTGTCATCGTCTACCTGGATGATATTTTGATCTTTTCCCCTTCTTTAGAAATCCACCAAGGACACGTAAGAAAGGTGCTGACCCGCCTTCGACAACATGGCCTGTACGCCAAACCAGAGAAATGTGAGTTTGAGCGCCAAAGCATCCAGTTCCTGGGATTAATAATTTCCACAGAGGGTATAAAGATGGATCCTCAAAAGGTCACAGCCATTCTGGATTGGCCAGCTCCCACAGATAAGAAGGGAGTACAACGCTTTGTAGGAATCGCAAACTTCTACAGAAAATTCATAAAGGGGTTCTCGGCCATTATTTCTCCCATCACACAGTTGACCAAGCATAGCAACCGGTTTTCCTGGACTCCCGAAGCCCAATCCGCTTTCGAGACTCTTAAGCAACTGTTCACATCTGCACCTATTCTTAAACATCCCGATCCAACCTTACCATACGTGTTGGAGGTTGACGCATCAGAATCGGCAGTAGGAGCAGTACTCTCTCAACGCCGGGGGGCCAAAGCCCTTCTGCACCCAGTTGCATTCTTTTCTCGTAAGCTGTCATTGGCAGAAAAGAATTATGACGTAGGGGACCGTGAACTTCTTGCAATAAAGGCTGCACTAGAGGAATGGAGATATCTCTTGGAAGGGGCAGCTCACCCCATACTAATTTTTACAGACCATAAAAATCTTGAGTACTTAAGGACAGCAAAACGTCTGAGACCACGTCAAGCCCGGTGGGCATTGTTCTTTTCAAGATTTTCTTTCCACATAACCTTCAGGCCTGGGTCGAAGAATACTAAACCCGACGCTCTTTCCCGCATGTTTGGTGAACCTGAGGTAGTAGAGATTCCTGACACCATTCTTTCCTCTGGAAACTTTCTCTTATTGCAAGAGGACATCTTCTCCCAAATCAGGCAAGCTTCGGTAGGAGTCTCCGCTTCTTCCGAAACACCCTTGCAAGTAAGGAATGGACTTTTATGGCATCAAGACAAAATCTTTGTCCCAGAAGAAGTACGTGTCCCTGTCTTAAGCTTATGTCACGACCACGCATTAGCAGGTCACTTTGGAGCTAGTAAGAAAATTGAGCTGGTCCAGCGTACCTTCTGATGGCCTCATCTGGATAAGGACTGCAGAAAGTATGTGGAGACATGCACCACTTGTGCCCGAAACAAGGGTAACAGGACCAAAGCATGGGGTCTGCTTCAACCACTGCCAATCCCGGACAGACCATGGAGAATGATCTCAATGGATTTCATCGTGGAACTCCCTCCTTTAGAAGGGTACACAACCATTTATGTAGTCGTTGATCGGCTGTCCAAAATGGCACATTTTCTTCCTATGAAAGGCACACCATCTGCTCTAGAGACAGCACGGATTTTTATCACGGAGATAGTGAGGCTCCATGGAATCCCAGCTAACATTGTATCTGATCGAGGGGTTCAATTCACCTCAAGGTTTTGGAAAGCCCTCTCAAGAACCCTGGAAATTGACCTATCCTTCTCTTCGGCCTATCACCCCCAAACTAATGGCCAGACGGAAAGGACCAACCAAACCCTGGAGCAATACCTGCGCTGCTTTTCTTCCTTTTCCCAAGATGACTGGATATCATTACTTCCTCTAGCTGAATTTGCCTACAACAATTCCAACCACTCTGCTACCAAACAATCCCCATTCTTTGCCATCTATGGCTTCCACCCATCTTTTCTACCCAGCACTATCTCGGAAAGCTCTGTTCCAGCTGTGCTAGAAACCGTAACCTTCCTGGAAACCAACAACAAGCTACTACAGGAAACAATAACCAAGGCACAGGAGTACAACAAGAGAATGTTTGATAGGAAAAAGCGTGGCAAATTAATTCTGGAGCCTGGCGATCAAGTGTGGTTATCCACCACCAACTTAAAATTAGCATGTCCATCAAGGAACTTGGGACCTAAGTTTGTGGGGCCATTCCCTGTAAAGAGAAGGATCAATAATGTGGCTTACGAATTGGAATTACCAGCCTCCTTTAGGATCCACCCGGTCTTTCATGTGACCCTTCTGAAACCTGCCTCTCCCAACCCCTTCCCGGAACGAAACTCTGGCCCACCCGAACCAACAATAGTAGAGGGAGAAGAGGAATATGAAATTGAGGCAATTATGGAGTGCAGGAAAGGAGGTAACCAAATCCAGTTCCTGATCAAATGGAAGGGATATGGCCCCGAGGACAATTCTTGGGAACCCGAAAACAACATAGACGCCAAAAGACTCTTTCAGACGTTTAAACGGTCCCATCCGGATAAGATGGCCCAGTTGGGCATCCGGAGGCTGCCCATTGGGGGGGGGGGGCATGTCAGGAAGGTCCTGCCAGGAGACAAGCTGGCAACCACAGGCAAGATCCTGCTTCTTGAATTTCCCAAAGCTAATTGGCTAAATTGGCTAATTGGCAAATGTGAAAGCCCCAGCATGTGAATTGAGTGTGCTGCCATGTTGATGACAGTTAAGCATCAAGAGGCCTATTTAAGCTAGATCTGCTCCCAGGATCAGTGCTGTCTCGTCTACAGCGTTCCGTGCCAGTCCTGCTTCCTGTTACCTGTGTTGTTCCTGAGATCTTGACCCGGCTTGCCTTTGACTACTCTAGTTCTCTGCCTGCACCGACCCCGGCTTGTTCTTTGACCATTCTCCAGTCTCCCCACTTGTACCTGATCTTACCTCTCTGTGTATGACCCGGCTTGTCTGACTCTGCTTACCTTCCAATATTCCTCGAGGCTCCCTAGTTGCTGCATTGATCCAACTACTCCCAGGACACCTGCCTCCATCTGGAACTCTACGCTACCAGCAGTCCTGCAGCCTGCACGTCCACCGGCACTCGTGCGACTCTGCACTCTGCGCTTCCTGTTTACTCTATCAGGGGCTCTGAGTCAGAGGTGTAAGAGAGGCCTTCCTCCGCACATTCAGGCTCTACCTACCAGGTACGTGACAGTACGAGACAGCCATGTCTGAGCCTGAGCGAGGAACCTCTCCCCTGGATGAATTATGCCTACACCTGGCCGGCCTCACACAGGCCATCAAGAGCCTGCAGGAAGGTTATACACGGTTGGAGGAACGTGCTCAGACGCTGTCAACACCATCCACAGCTTCTAATGCTGCGTCCTCGCCTTCTGCTGGGAACTCTGCACCATCCACAGTTGTGATGCTCCCCCCGGAACCCAGAGTACCTACCCCCGAAATATTCTCGGGTGATCGCAGCAAGTTCAGGGCTTTCTGCACCGCTTGCAAACTTTATTTTGCCTTACAGCCCCGCACCTTCTCTTTGGAGACCACGATCTGGGGGTCTTTTAAACCCCCAGATCCCTTCACAAGAGTACCTGTAAAGTAAAAAACAAAAAAATATCGGCCAATATCGGCCGATACCAATATACATTGACCAAAATATCGGTATCGGCAACAAAAAACGATATTGGTCGATCACTAGTTTAAATGCTTGATTTGTTTTAACAAAAATTTCTTTGCACTCTCTTTTTTTTTATTTCCATAAAAGGCCCACCAAAATCCTCGGCACCAGGCCTATGATGTTCATAATCCGGCCCTGATTGGGACACAAGGTTTTTACTAAAGGTTACCCACACTTATGCATTCTTTTATCATATGCTCAGCTTGAATTGGCCAGGTTTGTTAAAGGTCCACTTTAAGAGGTACAAAGTCTTCAAGTGTTAGGAGATGACATAGTCCAGGTTCCAGGTTTTACCAAAAAAAAATATAATATAATATACTAGAGTTTAAAAATTGTTCCATTTGTTCTCTCTCTGTAGGTGGAATAACTGCAACCTCCATCAACAAGTTCTGTACAGACACCTGCTCACCAGGCAGTTTCAGCTCTGACATGATTTCCAGCTCTGTGTCCTGCTGCTCCACTGACCTGTGCAACACCAGTGGAGCCATCAGCATCAAGTCCAGCTATGCCGCCATTTTCCTGGTGATGGGAATCATTGTGATGTTCATCAGTGACTCACTTCTCTAATATATGATTGTCCAACCTGCATTAATAAACCTGTTGTAATAAAAGTCCTGGGTGTTGGGTGTCTGTTTCTTGCCATGTTTGAAGTATTGAATATCAGATGCCTTTCATATGGGGCCCATGTGATATAACATGATCCATTATCCATTACTTCCTTTTAAGGACTTTATACTATTATCCAGTGGCGGCCCATTCATTGGGGGCGCAGGGGTGCTGCCCCTCTATCCATGCATCTGGCCCCTTAATCTACATGCAGGGTGCCGGACGCATGGATTCCAATGGGTTTTTTTTTTTTAAGCCCGTGATTAGAGCCAGAGGCTCTATTAGGCTTCAAAAAAGGGTGGGCTCGGGGCGCAGAGCACTGCACCCCGAGCCCACCCAGTTGTGTGACAATAGCAAATGAATATTCGCTATTGTCAGACGGATCCTCCTCCTGGCCAATCAGGAAGTAGGTCCTGAGACCCGTTTCCCAATTGGCCAAAAGGAAAAGCCATGCCATTGGCCAAGGAGGAGGTAGAGGGAAGAGACGCAGGAGACTGAGGGGGAAGCCGCCGCCTACCTGCCCTCCACATGTCCAGGGTGAGTGAGCCGGCAACCGGGGGGGTATAGTGTGGGGGCTGGTGTGGTCCATGGTCCAAGGGGGGGAGGGTATGGTGTGGTCCGTCTGAAGCCCCCCCCCCCCCCCGGCCAATATGGAGCACCAGCCGCCACTGCTATAATCTGAATCCAACCAGAAGCACTATACTTACAAGGTCAGTCGACCCAATAGTGATAAAGAAATGGAACCCAGTGGGATGAAATTTGAAGCCCTGGTGAAGGGGGTCTCTTAGAATCCCGAAAATGCATTGACTTGTTTCTGATGAATAAAAATGCCTGAACTTTGGGAGTTCTTCTTTCACACCAAAAACTCATATTATGGTGCACATTATGACATGCAGTATAATGTGTGTTACTGCAAAATGGTTAGAAGGCTGTAGAAGTTTTTAACCACTTCAGTACTGGGCACCTTCACCCCCTTCCTGCCCAGGCCAATTCTCAGCTTTCAGCGCTGTCACACTTTGAATGAAAATTACACGATCGTACAACACTGTACCCATATTAAAATGTTATCTTTTTTTTCACATAAATAAAGCTTTCTTTTGGTGGTATTTAAGCACAACTGGTTTTTATTTTTTTATTTTTTTGTTAATAAAATTAAAATAGACTAACAATTTTGAAAAAAATGCATTTTTCTTTGTTTCTGTTATCAAATTTTGCAAATATATAATCGTTCTTCATAAATTTAGGCCAAAATGTATTCTGCTACATTTTTTTGTGTGAAAATAATCCAAATCATTGCATATTATTTCGTTTGTAGAAAAGTTATAGAGTCCACGAACTATGGTAAATACAGTATCTGAAAATCAATCAATACTGATGTACTGATGGCTCATTTCAAGAACCGAAAATGCCAGGACAGTACAAATATCCCCCAAAATATCCCTTTTTGGAAAGTAGACAGTCCAAGCTATTTAGTAAGAGGCCTGGTGAGGTTTTTGAAGTTGTAATTTATTTTTTTTACATACTGCCAGCAGTGCAGTACAGCGTCATCATACAACTGGTGGGGCGGTGATCAGGGATACTGACTCTTGACAGTATATAAAAAATGAAAGGAAAAAATGTTTTAATTTTTTTTTAAATTTTCTTTTGATTTCATTTTTTTTCTTTTTTTACGATTCTTTTTTACATACTGTAACCAGAGCAACACAGTATTACCATAGTCACACTGTACTACTTTGGGGAGGTGGTCAGGATTTTTTTTTTTTTTTTTGCACACTATGATTGCTTATAACAGTGAATATCACTGTTATAAACAACCATTTGTTACTGAATGAAATTGATTCATTTAGTATCTACTATTGCGGTTAGCTGTAATTGGCCATAACTAATCACATGGTACAGATGGGCTGTGATTGGCCCTGTCTGTACCATATGATCAATCTGACCAATCACAGAGATCAAAACAATAGTACACAATGAATGGAAGTCACCCATTGTGTACAATTGTCATGTGATCTGCTGTGATTGGTCACAGCGATAACAGGGTACTGGCAGAGGGTAGGTACACTAATCTGTTATCCACTGTGTCCGGTGGACACAGCGGGTGACAGAGAGACCGCATTGCAGTGCAGCCCATAGAGCACGCGAGGCATATTCTAGGGGGAGGCGTTATATGACGTCCACCTGGAACTAGAGCAGTCCCATCCAGTCATCACTGTACTATAGGCCGGCTGGGAATTGGTTAAACTAGGATCTGGGTGGGGAGAAGGATCAGAAAAGAATATGCCATATGGAGAGCAAGGGTCTATAGGAGAACGGAATACAGAGGGGGTCAAATAATGTGCAGGGCACAAGCTAGACTAGAAACTGTATTACCTAAGTCCAATGCAAAAAAAAGAATAGTGGCATCTAGTTGTAGTTCAAAAATGATAGAATATTAAACACTAATATAAAATTATAGTGACAATGTGAGGCGCTGGCTCTAAAATAAGTGCTAAATTTTTCACCTAATACACTTATGTTGCACATAACATAGGGGAGGCCCAATTTTTTAGGTTCTTTATATTACTAATATAAAATTGAAAGGTGTGTTCACAAATGCAGAAAGCCTGGCAAACAAAATAGATGAACTAGAACGCATGTTATTCGAGAAGCATGTTGACTTTGTGGAAATATTGGAAACTTAGTTGATGGCTGGGATACAACTGGGATACAAATATTGAGGGGCACGCTCCATTTCAGAGAGACAGAAATGGCAGAAGAGGTGGAGGGGTACGTACAGTATGTATGTGAAGAGCACTCTGAAAGTTAGAGAGATGACATCACTAACAAGAACTCTGATGGTGCAGAGTCATTATAGCTGGAGCTCCATAAGAGTGCAGCAACTTGTACATTACCTGTAAGATGTGTCCAGGACAGGGCAGAAATCCAGGCAGACAGGGCTAAGTCTGGGGCAAGATATGTTCTAGATCTTGTAACATAATGGATGTGGTGTATCTGGACTTTGCAAAGGCCTTTGACACCGTTCACCACAAACGCTTACTGTACAAACTAAGGAAGGTAG
The DNA here is from genome assembly GCF_965119305.1 of Pelophylax lessonae. Taxonomy (NCBI): domain Eukaryota; kingdom Metazoa; phylum Chordata; class Amphibia; order Anura; family Ranidae; genus Pelophylax; species Pelophylax lessonae. Next base: position 14,038,375 of record NC_138772.1, read on the forward strand.
GTATGGACCATAGGGTGAGTACCTGGATAGAGAACTGGCTCCAGGGGAGAGTGCAAAGGGTGGTGATTAATGGGGAGTATTCGGATTGGGCGGGTGTGGAAAGTGGGGTCCCCAGGGTTCTGTCCTGGGGCCAATCCTGTTTAATTTATTCATAAATGATCTAGAGGAGGGGATATCTAGCACAATCTCAGTATTTGCGGATGATACTAAACTAAGCATGCCAATATCTTCTGGGCAGGATGTGGAAACCTTACAAGCAGACCTGAACAAAATAATGGGGTGGGCAACTACATGGCAGATGAGGTTTAATGTTGAAAAATGTAAAGTAATGCACTTGGGCGTCACAAACACAAAAGCAAGCTACTCACTAGGGGGGGAACCTCTGGGTGAGTCTAGGATGGAAAAGGACCTGGGGGTACTGGTAGACAACAGGCTTGGCAGTGGCATGCAATGCCAAGCCGCTGCAAGCAAAGCCAACAGAATACTGGGATGTATAAAAAAGGGGATTCACTCCAGAAATAAAGAGATTATTCTCCCTCTCTACAAGACTCTGGTCCGGCCACATCTGGAGTATACTGTTCAGTTCTGGGCACCGGTCCTCAGGAAGGATGTGCTGGAACTGGAAAGAGTCCAGAGAAGGGCAACAAAAATAATTAGGGGAATGGAGGACATCGGCTATGAGGAAAGACTACAAGCACTGAACCTATTCTCTCTGGAGAAGAGACGATTGAGGGGGGATATGATATCAATGTACAAATACTGTACTGGCGACCCTAAGATAAGGAACAAACTATTCAGAGAAAGGGAATACAATAAGACACGTGGCCACTCGCTAAAACTAGAGGAAAAACGGTTTAACCTTAAAATACGTAAGGGGTTCTTCACTGTCAGAGCAGTAAGGATGTGGAATTCTCTTCCACAAGCAGTGGTATCAGCAGGGAGCATCGATAGTTTCAAAAAAAAGATTAGATGGGCACCTTAAAGACCACAACGCACAGGGGTATACAATGTACGGATAATAGCAAACACATACATCATAGGTTGAACTGGATGGACTGATGTCTTTTTTCAACCTCACAAACTATGTAACTATGATGAGGAGGAGTCTGAGCTCCTTTTGAATAAAAATGCGTAGGAAGCAGGGAGATGTTATTCTTGTTGGTAATTGTACTCATCTTGATGTTGATTGGCAAATCTAACTGCACAGTCAACAAAGGTGTACCATTTCTTGAATGAATTGCAGGACAATTTCAAGCAGGGCTGGTGCTAGACTGTTTTACGCCCTAGGCAAGATCAGCAACTTGCGCCCCCCCCCCCCCCTAAAAAAAAAAAAAAAAAAAAAAAAAGGAAGGGGTTAAAAACGGCTCTATGTCATATCCAGTGACCCTGATCTGATGGTTCCTCTATGTAATGCTGTCATACCCAGTGATCCCAATGTTCCTCTGTCACATCAGGGGTCCCTGATATTCCTCCATGTCATACCCAGAGACCCTGATGTTTTTCCATGTCACACCTGGGGATCTCAATCCCCCATGGCACACCCAGGGATCCCAATTCCTCATGGCACACCTGGTGACCCCGAACCCCTGTTACACTTGTGACCCCTCTCCACCATGTCGGTGACTCCAATTCCCCATGACACACCTGGTGACCGCAATTCTCTTTCACACCAGGGATCCTCCATGTCACACCCAGGGACCCTGATTCCCTGTTCTGGGGACACTTACTGGGCAGTATCAAGAGAGTGGCCTGCACTCTGCCCTCCTTCACCATGATCCTGCTTATTATTTTCTCCCAGGACACTCCTCTCCTGGACCCCAGTGCTCACCACAGCTCCAACCGGCTCCTGGTGGAGGGAGAAGCAGCAGTCAGAGAGCTCCGCACCTCCTTCATCACCAACATCCTCAGACCATTCCGTTGCCTCGTTGCTTCTGCTCCAGTAAAGGTGCCGCCCTCCAGTGCCGAGCTCAGGTTCAGCTCTCCTCCACTCCCTGCTTAATACCAACCCAGGGAAATGAACGGCTGCCCACCAGCTCAGATTAGAGAGTCACTTCCCGCCCAGGGATTAGGCCGCTCAGCTCCAGACGAAGAGGATCATTATGCAGGTAGCACTCCGGTGGGCTCCTTTCCTGCCCCTTGGGGCTCCCCCAACAATGGTGGAAATTCAGGGCCTGGTAGTTCTGCCACTGCCCCAGACACCTGGCATCTTCCTCTGTCCTTTCTTCCTCCCCCACTGCCGCCCCTCCCCTCAGCTCACAAGGATCATTCATGATGGAGAGTGAGTGCTGACTCATGGCTGCGCCCCTAGGTGGCAATGCGCCCTAGGCAGCTGCCTAGTTTGCCTAGTGGAAGCACCGGCCCTGATTTCAAGGAACAGATGTTGAAAGCCCAACAAGTAAAAATGCTCTGCTGGATCTATTAGTTTCTGTGATGAACTAGGAGGGCATAGAGAGAGCACACAGAGGCAACAGGTGGCATTTGTGGGCTTTTTTTGGGGGACACAGGGTACAGGCAGTGGGAGAACTAGTCCACAGTATCAAACAGAGGATGGCAATATGGGGCAGCAAAAAGGAGATAGATCACATGTCAACCAAAAGGCACAGCAATGGAGAGGGGTTTGCAGGATGGCAATATTGGACAGCAAAGAGGAAACAGTCCACATGGCAAGAAGGGAAGGCACAGCAAAGTTCTCAGGGAGGCAATATGGGGCAGCAAATGGGTGACAGTCCACAGGGCAACGGAAGGCACAGCAATGGAGAGGGGTCTGCAGGATGGCAATATGAGACAGCAAACAAGACTATAGGCTACAGGGCAACCAGAAGGCACAGTGGGGATTAAGTCCCTGTTACACAAAACAGGGTCAGCACAGCAGGGAAGTAAGTCTTCAGCACAGGCAGGGCACAGGGGGTTAACTTTTTGGCACACAGAGCAGGGTTGACATAGCAGTGATGTAAAAACCTCAGTACAGGCAGGGCATGGGGGGTTAAGTCCTTGGCACACAAAGCAGGGTTGGCACAGCAGGAATATATGTCCTCAGCACAGGCAGGGCACAGGGGATTAAGTCCTTGGCACAAAAAGCAGGGTTGGCACAGCAGGGATGTAAGTCCTCAGCACAGGCAGGGTCCAGGGAGTTAAGTCCTTGGCACACAGAGCAGGGTTGGTACAGCAGGGGTTTGAATCCTCGGCACAGGGTAGAGATCTACGCAAACAGGGCTAAATCCAAAACAGGTCAGAGATCTGGGCAGACAGGGCTAAGTCCAGGACAGGGCAGAGATCCAGGCAGTCAGGTCTAAGTCCAGGACAGGGCACAAATCTAGGCAGTCAGGGGAAAGTCCAGTACAGGGCAGAGACTCAGGCAGACAGGGCTAAGTCTGGGGCAGGGCACAAATCCAGGCAGACAGGGCTAAGTCTGGGGCAGGGCACAAATCCAGGCAGACAGGGCTAAGTCCAGGACAGGGCACAAATCTAGGCAGACAGGGGTAAGTCCAGTACAGGGCAGAGACCCGGGCAGACAGGGTTCCGTCCAGGACAGGGCAGAGATCTGGGCAGACAGGGCTAAGTCCAGGACAGGGCAGAAATCCAGGCAGACAAGGGTAAGTCCAGTACAGGGCAGAGACCCGGGCAGACAGGGCTAAGTCAGGACAGGGCAGAAATCTAGGCAGGCAGGGGTAAGTCCAGTACAGGGTAGAGACTCAGGCAGACAGGGCTAAGTCCAGGACAGGGCAGAAATCTAGGCAGACAGGACTAAGTCCAGGGCAGAGGCCCGGGCAGACAGGGCTAAGTCCAGGACAGGGCAGAGATTTGGGCAGACAGGGCTAAGTCCAGTACAGAGCAAAGACCCAGGCAGACAGGGAAAAAGTCCAGGACAGGACAGAGATCCAGGCAGACAGGGCTAAGTCCAGGACAGGGCAGAAATCTAGGCAGTCAGAGCAAAGTCCAGGACAAGGCAGAGATCCAGGCAGACAGGGCTAAGTCCAGGACAGGGCACAAATCAAGGTAGAGGGGGTAAGTTCAGGACAGGGCAGAAATCTAGGCAGACAGGGCTAAGTTCAGGACAGGGCAGAAATCTAGGCAGACAGGGGTAAGTCCAGTACAGGGCAGAGACCTGGGCAGACAGGGCTAAGTACAGTACAGAGCAAAGACCCAGGCAGACAGGGAAAAAGTCCAGGACAGGACAGAGATCCAGGCAGACAGGGCTAAGTCCAGGACAGGGAAGAGACCAGGGCAGACAGGGCTAAGTCCAGGACAGGGCAGAGATCCAGGCAGACAGGGCTAAGTCAGGACAGGGCAGAAATCTAGGCAGGCAGGGGTAAGTCCAGTACAGGGCATAGACTCAGGCAGACAGGGCTAAGTCCAGGACAGGGCAGAAATCTAGGCAGACAGGGCTAAGTCCAGGGCAGAGGCCCGGGCAGACAGGGCTAAGTCCAGGACAGGGCAGAGATTTGGGCAGACAGGGCTAAGTACAGTACAGAGCAAAGACCCAGGCAGACAGGGAAAAAGTCCAGGACAGGACAGAGATCCAGGCAGACAGGGCTAAGTCCAGGACAGGGCAGAAATCTAGGCAGTCAGGGCAAAGTCCAGGACAAGGCAGAGATCCAGGCAGACAGGGCTAAGTCCAGGACAGGGCACAAATCAAGGTAGACGGGGGTAAGTCCAGGACAGGGCAGAGACCCGGACAGACAGGGCTAAGTTCAGGACAGGGCAAAGACCCGGAAGGTACAGAGGAAACTCAGTCTACTCCAGATGAGACTTTCAGAAGAGACTTCTTTCTGCCCATGGTTGACACTGCCCTCAGAAGCCTAAGTGACAGGTTTTCAAGATTGAAGGGTGTTTATGACCTTTATGACTTTCTGTTCTCAAAGGACAACATGAAGCAGACAATAAAGAATGGAAAGCTTCATGAACGATGCAAAAAATTGGAACAAACCCTCCATGACATTGATGCTGATGACTTGGCACTTGAGATCAACTCATCACTCTACACTTTTCCAGACCGTGTAGCCACTTCCCCATTTGACATGCTTCATTACATATACAGTGAGAAGCTACTGGATTTGTACAGTAATTTAAGCATTGCTTTGTGTCTACTCCTGACTCTCCCTGTGTCAGTGGCCTCTGGTGAGAGGAGCTTTTCAGCTTTGAAGCTGATAAAAAATTACATGAGGTCCACCATGGGCCAAGAAAGGCTCACAGGACTGGCACTTATGTCAATTGAGCGTGATGTTCGCCAGTCTTTGGACATGGAGGACATTGTGATGGCCTTTGCAGAAAACAAGGCTCGCAAACAGTTTTAGATAATTTGCACATGTTTGTGAGAACTGAAAAATGTTAATGTGAGTATGTGTGTGTGTAAGTGTGTTAGATTTAGTTATTGTGCACTTTTTAATGTATATTTGATTTTATGGTACAGTGGTGTTTTTTGGAAATGTTCAATTGTTGAAAATGTTCAAATTTCAAATATTTTTTCAAGCAGTATTTGCACTGTACTCATTTTTTATTTCTATAAAGTGTGGGTGAACTTAAACTGTATGGCTATGCTGTGGTTTCTGTAGGCTTTGGTGTGTGCGGGGGGGGCTTCCATGTCCATTTTGCTTGGCGCCCCCAAATTCCTTCAAACGGCCCTGTCTGGTAGTCCTTATGGGGGCAGTGCTACAAATACATAAGGGGGGGATATGATCTCCATGTATAAATACATAAGGGGGGATATGATCACCATGTACAAATACATAAGGGGGGGGGTATGATGTCCATGTATAAATACATAAGGGGGGATATGATCTCCATGTATAAATACATAAGGGGGGATATGATCTCCATATATAAATATTTAAGGGGGGAGGGGTATGATCTCCATGTATAAATACATAAGGGGGGGGGGGCATGATGCCCATGTATAAATACATAAGGGGGGATATGATATCCATGTATAAATACATAAGGGGGGATATGATATCCATGTATAAATACATAAGGGGGGAATATGATCTCCATGTATAAATGCATAAGGGGGGGATATGATCTCCATGTATAAATACATAAGGGGGGGATATGATCTCCATGTATAAATACATAGGAGGGGGATATGATCTCCGTGTATAAATACATAAGGGGGGATATGATCTCCATGTATAAATACATAAGGGGGGGTATGATCTCCATGTATAAATACATAAGGAGGGATATGATCATCATGTATAAATACATAAGGGGGATATGATCACCATGTATAAATACATAAGGGGGGGATATGATCACCATGCATAAATACATAAGGGGGGATATGATCACCATGCATAAATACATAAGGGGGGATATGATAACCATGCATAAATACATAAGGAGGGATATGATCTCCATGTATAAATACATAAGGGGGGATATGATCTCCATGTATAAATACATAAGGGGGGATATGATCACCATTTATAAATACATAAGGGGGATATGATCTCCATGCATAAATACATAAGGGGGGATATGATCACCATGCATAAATACATAAGGGGGGGATATGATAACCATGCATAAATACATAAGGAGGGATATGATCTCCATGTATAAATACATAAGGGGGGATATGATCTCCATGTATAAATACATAAGGGGGGGATATGATAACCATGCATAAATACATAAGGAGGGATATGATCTCAATGTATAAATACATAAGGGGGGATATGATCACCATGCATAAATACATAAGGGGGGATATGATAACCATGTATAAATACATAAGGGGGGATATGATCTCCATGCATAAATACATAAGGAGGGATATGATCTCCATGTATAAATACATAAGGGGGGATATGATCTCCATGTATAAATACATAAGGGGGGATATGATAACCATGCTTAAATACATAAGGAGGGATATGATAACCATGCATAAATACATAAGGGGGGATATGATCACCATGCATAAATACATAAGGAGGGATATGATCTCAATGTATAAATACATAAGGGGGGATATGATCACCATGCATAAATACATAAGGGGGGATATGATCACCATGTAAAAAATACATAAGAAGGATATGATCTCAATTTATAAATACATAAGGGGGGATATGATCGCCATGTATAAATACATAAGGGGGGAATATGATCTCCATGTATAAATGCATAAGGGGGGGATATGATCTCCATGTATAAATACATAAGGGGGGGATATGATCTCCATGTATAAATACATAGGAGGGGGATATGATCTCCGTGTATAAATACATAAGGGGGGATATGATCTCCATGTATAAATACATAAGGGGGGGTATGATCTCCATGTATAAATACATAAGGGGGGGTATGATCTCCATGTATAAATACATAAGGGGGGGTATGATCATCATGTATAAATACATAAGGGGGATATGATCACCATGTATAAATACATAAGGGGGGGATATGATCACCATGCATAAATACATAAGGGGGGATATGATCACCATGCATAAATACATAAGGGGGGATATGATCTCCATGTATAAATACATAAGGGGGGATATGATAACCATGCATAAATACATAAGGAGGGATATGATCTCAATGTATAAATACATAAGGGGGGATATGATCACCATGCATAAATACATAAGGGGGGATATGATCACCATGCATAAATACATAAGGAGGGATATGATCTCAATGTATAAATACATAAGGGGGGATATGATCACCATGCATAAATACATAAGGGGGGATATGATAACCATGCTTAAATACATAAGGAGGGATATGATAACCATGCATAAATACATAAGGGGGGATATGATCACCATGCATAAATACATAAGGAGGGATATGATCTCAATGTATAAATACATAAGGGGGGATATGATCACCATGCATAAATACATAAGGGGGGATATGATCACCATGTATAAATACAAAGGGGGGATATGATCTCCATGTTTAAATACATACTGTAAGGGATCCATATAGTGAACTTGGTGTTGAGTTTTTCACTTTCAGGTCATCACAGAGGACAGGGGGGGCCCTCTTTACTTCTGGAGGAAAAGAGAGTTATTCTTCACATATGGAAAAGCTTCTTCACAGTAAGCTGTGAAAACATGGAATAGATTCCCTCAAGGACTAGTTCTGGCCAGCTCTATCTAGAGACGGATGCATTCCTAAATGCAGAAAACATTACTGGATTCTAACATTTATACCTGAAATGTGGGAAGCTGTGGGTATGGGATTGTGTATACGGATCTTTTCTATTTGCTTTTTTTTTTTCTGTTGATTGAGACTCGTGTATTTTTCCAACCTGACAAACTATGTAACCCTTTTCAATGTCAGTAATAGGGCGGATGCTATCTTTCTGAAACAGACATACTATATATAATCTTTTCTTTCAATGTGGGGCTGTCCAATCCATTGTTATGGCGATATGAGGCGGTGGAGAAGGGGGGGGAGGGGGGTCAGAAATATATATATATTATTTTTCCATGCTCACAAGCTTTCTCCAGCTTACAATGGCAGCACACACATATATCCTACTGCTGGCAGCTATCTGTGTGGGGGCAGGTAAGTGGGCCACTGATACTACTGATAATATTATTTTTTTCTGAGAATTTTTACAATTTTATGATGCAATTATAAAAAAAGCAAAAAAAAAAACAAAAAAAGAAAATACAATTCTATCAACAAATAATTTATATAAACTAGATATTTGCAATACTTTGTGAGATGATTGCGGCACAGATTATTATATTCTGCTCAATTGCTGCAGACGTGTTTTTGTCCCTTAGGTGACTGCACTTTTTTTTTTTCTTCTTTTTGTGCCTCCATTTTTATTTTTTTTTACCCTTGATTTTATCCGACTCTCCCAGTTGCATCCCATTTCCTTTAAGGACTATCCCCAAGCCTACTGCGTCTCCCAGCTTCAACTTCCCATTGACTCTGGACCCCTACATCCCTACCTACACCACCTCGCCCCTCTCCATCTTAACTAAAGCCCCGTACACACGTACCGATTGTCGGACGTAAATATTCAGTCGACGACCGATCGGTCGATTGTAGGCTTTTTAGTATGATGCTACCGACAGCCGACAGCGCATTTTCGGCCGAACGGAATCTGTCGTGCAGACTTTAAAATTTTCGTTGGCCGTCAACAGAACGGCCGATTGTTCGCCAGTCAGTACAGAATTCGGCCGACAAACAGCAGATTAGCAAGACTGGGCATGCTCAGAAAAGAAAAAAACACAGGGAAAGTTAACCATCACATGACATCACTTCTGCAGTCGGCTGTTGTTGGCCGACAAAATTCGTGTGCAGTCTTTTGCACTTTTCAGCCGACAGGACAGCACCGGACAAAAGACGGCCGATCGTTCGGCCGACATTCGGTACGTGTGTACAGGGCTTTACTCTCTCAAATTCTTGCAGTGGAATATGATTTTCTTCTACGTGCCACCTTCACACTTACAACTGGTTGTCTTTTGTGCCATAGCTGGCATTACACCTGTCAAATTTTGTTAGCAAATAGTACTTTTCAGAACATTTGTTCAAATATCTAAGAGTAATGCCCCATACACACGTGCAGATTATCTGCAGACTTTTGTCTGCAGACTTACCAAAACCATATAATATGAGGTCAAACCTAAACACTTTCAATTTGTATGCAATCTGGCAGGCCCTTGCACTACATAGAAAAGGTAAGTCTGCAGACAAAAGTCTGCAGATAATCTGCACGTGTGTATGGGGCATAAAGGGCAAGATTTGACAATCAACTTTGGCCAGAACGAGCAAGTGAAAAAAAAATCGAAGGACAAGGGTGGAAAATGTTTGTTGAATCGAATAGAAGCTATAAACATCAATGTTTGCTTTAGACCCGGTTCACACTACTCCGACTTGAGACGCGGCTTGTGCGACCTCAAGTCGCCCCAAGTCGCTTGTCATTACAAATTCAATGTAAATGAATGAGAGCCGTCTTAATATGCACTACTGAAGTCGCTCCAACTTCAGAAAAGGTTCCTGTACTACTTCAAGGCGACCTCTATCCGACTTGTGCACATAGACTTCAATGGGAGTCGCCTCTAAAGCCTCGTACACACGCAACTAATTTCCGCCGACCGGTCGCCCGTCTTTTTTTCAGAGTGATGTCTGATGGTTGGAATGTGCCTAGACTGCACACGAATTTTCCCGCACGACAGAATTCCACTTCAGAAGTGATGTCATGTGTTGGATTGCTTCATCTCTGAGCATGCCTAGTCTTGCTCATAAGATTTTTCCCCATCGAAATCTGTACTAATGAGACGAAAATCAGATGTGTTTTGAGGGTCAACAAAAATTATATAGCCTGCACACCAGGATTTTTTTGGCCGAAAAGAGTCGGTTGTCAGAAGCATCATACTAACAAGCCGAAAATCGGCAGATTGGTCGTCGGACGAAATTTCCCAGCAGAATTTCTACTCGTGTGTACGGGGCTTAGTCAGATCCTTATTAGGGTTGAGCGGACACCTGGATGTCCGTGTTCGACCGAACTTTGAAAAAAAAAAAAAGGGTCCGTGTCCGGGACTTTTACCGAACGTTTCCCGGACACCGAACCCCATTGAAGTCAATGGGGACCCGAACTTTAAGGCACTAAAATGGCTCTAAAACATCAATGGAAAGGGCTAGAGTGCTGCAAATGGCAGCAAAACGTAGTTAAGAGCATGGCAAGTGCTCTGCAAACAAATGTGGATAGGGAAATAACTTAAAACAACAAAAAAAAAAACAGAAAAATAAAACAATGTTCTTCATCTCTGAAGGACGAGGCCCATATGGAGTAGGAGGGAGGTTGAGGTGGTGGTGGATGTGGCGGTGTCATAGGCGTGCGCACAGGGTGTGCCGGGTGTACCTGGGCACACCCTAATCCCTTAGGGCACATAGCATTATCGCTCTGTTTGCCAGTGAGGAGATGGGAAAGATCTCCCTCGGACCTGCTCTGCTCTATTTCTCTTTGCCAGCAGGGAGAGTAATGTATCGGGGCCATGTACATGTAGGCAAACACATGCATGTGTATTTCAACTTTGGGGTGCACACCCTAATGCAATAGGCTGCGCACACCTATGGGCGGTGTAGGTGGAAGCGGCGGTGGAGGAGGACCAGGGCCGGATTAAGAGCATCATGGTCTTGGTGCTGAGGATTTTGAAGGGCCTTAAGGGCCGTGCCTTGGCATGCACCCAGAGGAGGAAGGGTGCAGCCATGCATGCCTAATTCAACATGGGATGCTGTCTCTGAAGCCCATAAACACATCCATGCATCGGCAACTGTCCCTCCTTGTCAGGCCTTCTCGCTGTGTGGGGAGGTTCTGAGGGTGCTGCCTGGGGAAGCGAGCATAGAAGCCAGACTTCTGTATTTACAAGTGACAGAAGAGCGGTCACAGTGAATATGGCCAACCCGGGGCCTATATAAAAGGTAGGGGCCTGGAGCTGCAGCTCCAATAGCCCCTACGTTAATCTGGCCCTGAGGAGGAGGACGAGGTAGCCAACACTGCTTCTTTTCACAAATTTTAAATGAGGGTACACCCCAAAAGAGTGAGAAAGAGCAAAAATGGAACAATGGGTGGGTAAGGTCGATATCCATTGCTATTCTGCACAAGGTACGGAAAAGTCCCGTGGGATCCATGCCTGGTTCATTTTAATGAACGTGAGCTTGTCCACATTGTCTCTGGACAGGCGGCTGCGCTTGTCTGTTATAACGCCCCCAGCCGTGCTAAATACCCGTTCAGATAATACACTGGCTGCAGGGCACGCCAGCACCTCCAAGGCGTAAAGGGCAAGCTCAGGCCATGTGCCCAATTTGGAGACCCAGAAGTTGAAGGGGGCAGACCCCTCATTCACTACATGTAGGCGTGTGCACACATACTGCTCCACCATGTTGGTAAAATGCTGCTAAGACGTTCCATCTGAGCTGCTGGTGCTGCTGTTTGTTGTGGCGTGCTGACAAAGCTTTTCCACATTTCGGCCATGCTAACCCTGCCTTCTGAGGTGCTGGCGGTGCCCTGGTTGCGTTGGCGACCTCCTCCTCCTCCTCCTCCTCTGCCTTGTGCTTCCACTGTGGCCCCGCTGTCAGATGGGAATGCCAGCAGCATCGCATCTACCAGCGTGCGCTTGTACTCGCGCATCTTGCGATCGCGCTCCAGTGAGTGAATTAAGGACGGTACGTTGTCCTTGTAACGGGGATCCAGCAGCGTGGCCACCCAGTAATCAGCACAAGTTAGAATGTGGGCAACTCGGCGGTCGTTGTGGAGACACTGCAGCATGTAATCGCTCATGTGTGCCAGGCTGCCCAGAGGCGACGAAAGGCTGTCCTCTGTGGGAGGTGTATCGTCCGTGTCCTCTGTATCCCCCCAGCCACGCACCAGTGATGGCCATGAGCTGGCCTGGGTGCCACCCTGCTGTGAACATGGTTCCATCTCCTCCTCCAGCTCCTCCTCCAGCTCCTCCTCATCCTCCAGAACTGTGCCCCTGCTGGACAATAAGATCTTGCCCTAGAAAGGTCTTTATTGAATAGCAGAACAAAAGAACAACAGTATCGCACGGGTGTATCTCACAGTCAAATATGCAAACTATGCCGCAATTTAATGTTTTTTACACCAAAAGGGTGTGTATTGAATAGCGGAATAGGATAAAAAACTGTGTATCTCACACGTACAAACACAGACTAGGCCCGATTAAATTTTTTCCTACCCTAAAGGGAGGATGAGGAAGAGGAGTATGGAACAGGCAGCACCCTCAAATCTTCAGAAGTATGAGATGAACCTCAAAAACTTGGAAAGGTGGATCTCACACGTACCGACACAGACTATTCCGCAATTTAATTGATCCCCAAAGGTTTTTATTGAATAGCGGAATAGGAAATATGATCAAAAAAAGTGTATGTATCTCACACGTACAGAAGCACACTAGGCCCCAATTGCTATTGTTTGTACCCCTAAAAGGATGGATGAGGAGGAGGAGGATGAAACAGGCAGCACCCTCAAATCTTCAGAAGTATGAGATTGTGTTCACTGTACCCCACAAAGATTGTGTTTAGGGTTGAGCGGACACCTAGATGTCCGTGTTCGACGGGTTCGGCCGAACTTTAAAAAAAAGTCCGGGTCCGTGTCCCGGACTTTTACCGAACTTTTCCCGGACACCGAACCCCATTGAAGTCAATGGGGACCCGAACTTTAAGGCACTAAAATGGCTCTAAAACACCAAAGGAAAGGGCTAGAGTGCTGCAAATGGCAGCAAAACGTAATTAAGAGCATGGCAAGTGCTCTGCAAACAAATGTGGATAGGGAAATAACTTAAAACAACAAAAAAAAACAGAAAAATAAAACAATGTTCTTCTTCATCTCTGAAGGACGAGGCCCATATGGAGTAGGAGGGAGGTTGAGGTGGTGGTGGATGTGGCGGTGACATAGGCGTGCGCACAGGGTGTGCTGGGTGTGCCTGGGCACACCCTAATCACCTAGGGCACATAGCATTGCCAGTGAGGAGATGGGAAAGATCTCCCTGGGACCTGCTCTGCTCTATTTCTCCTTGCCTACAGGTACATGGCCCCGATACATTACTCTCCCTGCTGGCAAACACATGCATGTGTATTTCAACTTTGGGGTGCACACCTTAATGCAATAGGCTGCGCACACCTATGGGCGGTGTAGGTGGAAGCGGCGGTGGAGGAGGACCAGGGCCGGATTAACAGCATCATGGGCTTGGTGCTGAGGATTTTGAAGGGCCTTAAGGGCCGTGCCTTGCCATGCACCCAGAGGAGGAAGGGTGCAGCCATGCATGCCTAATTCAACATGGGATGCTGTCTCTGAAGCCCATAAACACATCCATGCATCGCCAACTGTCCCTCCTTGTCCGGCCTTCACGCTGTGTGGGGAGGTTCTGAGGGTGCTGCCTGGGGAAGCGAGCATAGAAGCCAGACTTCTGTGTTTACAAGTGACAGAAGAGCGGTAACAGTGAATATGGCCAACCCGGGGCCTATATAAAAGGTAGGGGCCTGGAGCTGCAGCTCCAATAGCCCCTACATTAATCTGGCCCTGAGGAGGAGGACGAGGTAGCCAACACTGCTTCTTTTCAAAAATTTTAAATGAGGGTACACCCCAAAAGAGTGAGAAAGAGCAAAAATGGAACAATGGGTGGGTAAGGTCGGTATCCATTGCTATTCTGCATAAGGTACGGAAAAGTCCCGTGGGATCCATGCCTGGTTCATTTTAATGAACGTGAGCTTGTCCACATTGTCTCTGGACAGGCGGCTGCGCTTGTCTGTTATAACGCCCCCAGCCGTGCTAAATACCCGTTCAGATAATACACTGGCTGCAGGGCACGCCAGCACCTCCAAGGCGTAAAGGGCAAGCTCAGGCCATGTGCCCAATTTGGAGACCCAGAAGTTGAAGGGGGCAGACCCGTCATTCACTACATGTAGGCGTGTGCACACATACTGCTCCACCATGTTGGTAAAATGCTGCCTCCTGCTAAGACGTTCCATCTGAGCTGCTGGTGCTGCTGTTTGTTGTGGCGTGCTGACAAAGCTTTTCCACATTTCGGCCATGCTAACCCTGCCTTCTGAGGTGCTGGCGGTGCCCTGGTTGCGTTGGCGACCTCCTCCTCCTCCTCCTCTGCCTTGTGCTTCCACTGTGGCCCCGCTGTCAGATGGGAATGCCAGCAGCATGGCGTCTACCAGCGTGCGCTTGTACTCGCGCATCTTGCGATCGCGCTCCAGTGAGTGAATTAAGGACGGTACGTTGTCCTTGTAACGGGGATCCAGCAGCGTGGCCACCCAGTAATCAGCACAAGTTAGAATGTGGGCAACTCGGCGGTCGTTGTGGAGACACTGCAGCATGTAATCGCTCATGTGTGCCAGGCTGCCCAGAGGCAACGAAAGGCTGTCCTCTGTGGGAGGTGTATCGTCCGTGTCCTCTGTATCCCCCCAGCCACGCACCAGTGATGGCCATGAGCTGGCCTGGGTGCCACCCTGCTGTGAACATGGTTCCATCTCCTCCTCCAGCTCCTCCTCCTCCTCATCCTCCTCATCCTCCAGAACTGTGCCCCTGCTGGACAATTGCGTCCCTGGCGTTTGCGTGTGCAGGAACCCACCCTCGGAGCCCCTTGCGAATGACTGCCCTGAAAGCCTTGGAAATGTTACCTCTTCATCCTCCTCCTCCTCCTCATCCTGTGCCACATCCTCTTCCATCATCGCCCGAATTGTTTTTTCAAGGAGGCATAGAAGTGGGATAGTTAAGCTGAGAACGGCGTCATTGCCACTGGCCATGTTGGTGGAGTACTCAAAACAGCGCAACAAGGCACACAGGTCTCGCATGGAGGCCCAGTTATTGGTGGTGAAGTGGTGCTGTTCCGCAGAGCGACTCACGCGTGCGTGCTGCAGCTGAAACTCCACTATGGCCTGCTGCTGCTCGCACAGTCTTTCCAGCATGTGCAAGGTGGAGTTCCACCTTGTGGGCACGTCACATATGAGGCGGTGAGCGGGAAGGCCGAAGTTACGCTGCAGCGCTGCCAGGCGAGCAGCAGCAGGGTGAGAACGCCGAAAGTGCGCACAAACGGCCCGCACTTTCTGCAGCAGCTCTGACATATCGGGGTAGTTTTTAAGGAACCTCTGCACCACCAAATTCAGCACATGCGCCAGGCAAGGGATGTGCGTCAAACCGGCTAGGCCCAGAGCTGCTATGAGATTTCGCCCGTTATCGCACACCACCAGGCCGGGCTTGAGGCTCGCTGGCAGCAACCACTCATTTGTCTGCTGTTCCATGCTCCTCCACAACTCCTGCGCGGTGTGTGGTTTGTCCCCCAAACAGGCAAGTTGTAAAACTGCCTGCTGTCGTTTACCCCTGGCCGTGCTGAAGTTGGTGGTGAAGGTGTTACGCTGTCCGGATGAGGAGGCGGTAGAGGATGAGGAAGCGGAGTAGGAGGAGTTAGGAACAGGAGGCAAACTGAAGCGCCCTGCAATCCTCGGTGGTGGAAGGACATGCGCCAAATTGCTATCCGCCTCAGGCCCATCCGCCACTGCATTTACCCAGTGTGCCGTTAGGGAGATATAACGCCCCTGACCGTGCTTACTGGTCCACGTATCCGTAGTTAGGTGGACCTTGGCACAGATGGCGTTGCGCAGTGCACACCTGATATTTTCCCCCACTTGGTTGTGCAGGGAAGGGATGGCTTGCCTGGAAAAGTAGTGGCGGCTGGGCACGACGTACTGTGGGACAGCCACCGACATAAGGTTTTTAAAACTGTGCGTCTCCACCAGACGGAATGACAGCATTTCAAAGGCCAATAATTTTGAAATGCTGGCATTCAGGGCCAGGGATCGCGGGTGGGTAGGGGGGTACTTCCTCTTCCTCTCAAGTGTTTGGGAGATGGAAAGCTGAACGCTTCCACGGGACATTGTGGAGATGGTTGTTGGTGACCCAGGTGGTGGTGTTGCTGACAGATCGTCTGTTTGCGGGGTGGCAGGTGCCGGTATCACTACAGATGTGGCTGGAGCGGCCGAGACTGCAGCAGAAGAGGAAGCAGGATGAGCCAGAGACGTTTCTTGGTTTTGAAGGTGTGTACTCCACTGCAGCTCGTGCTTTGCACTTAGATGCCTGATCATGCAGGTTGTGCTCAGGTTGAGAAGGTTTATGCCTCGCTTCAAGCTCTGATTGCACAGGGTGCAAACCACTCGTGTCCTGTCATCAGCACATTTTCTAAAGAACTTCCACGCTAGAGAACTCCTTTGAGCTGACTTTGGTGCGCTCGTTCCCTTGCTGCGTTGGGCAGTAGCGGGCGTAGTGTCTAGGGCACGGCCGCTCCGCTTCTGCACCCTGCTCCCTCTTCTGCTGTGCTGGTGGCTCTGTGCGACCACCGCCTCTTCCTCCAAACTACTCAGGTCACCTGCATGACGTTCATTCCATGTGGGGTCGAGGACCTCATCGTCCTCCACATCATCTTCCACCCAATCTTCACCCCTGTCGTCCTTGTCGGTCTCCACAATGCTGAACGCCGCAGCAGTTGGCACCTGCGTTTCGTCATCATCGGAGACGTGCTGCGACGATCCTTGCATGTACTCATCTTGAGAAATAAGTGGTTGGGCATCGCTGCACTCAATCTCTTCCACTTCTGGGGCAGGGCTAGGTGGATGGCCCTGGGAAACCCTGCTGACAGAGTCCTCAAAAAGAATAAGAGACTGCTGTATGGCTTGGGGCTCAGACTGCTGGCCTGATTTGCAAGGGGGTGAGGTGAAAGACGGTTGGACATTGGCTGCAGGTGCCAACTCTGACCTTTCTGCAGTAGACTGGGTGGGAGACAATGTGAAGGAACTGGAGGCACTGTCAGCAGCAAACCAATCTACTATCGCCTCAACTTGTTCTGGCCTCATCACTTCTAGGGGCGTTTGATGCCCTACCAAATACTGATGCAGGTTCTGTCGCCTACTCACACTTGAGGAAGGTGTTTCACTTGTGCGTGTAGCTGGCACAGATCGACCACGTCCTCTCCTTGCAACAGGAGCTCTACCAGCAGCACCACGACCCAGGCCACGGCCCTTATTTGACGGTCTCCTCATATTTCTGTAATTTAAGATCTTGCCCTAGAAAGGTTTTTATTGAATAGCGGAATAGGAAATATGATCCAAAAAAGTGTATGTATCTCGCACGTACAAAACCACACTAGGCCCCAATTACTATTGTTTCTACCCCTAAAAGGATGGATGAGGAGTAGGAGGAGTATGGAACAGACAGCACCCTCAAATCTTCAGAAGTATGAGATGAACCCCAAAAACTTGGAAAGGTGGATCTCACACGTACCGACACAGACTATCCCGCAATTCAATTGATCCTCAAAGGTTTTTATTGAATAGCGGAATAGGAAATATGATCAAAAAAAGTGTATGTATCTCGCACGTACACAACCACACTTGGCCCCAATTACTATTGTTTGTACCCCTAAAAGGATGGATGAGGAGTAGGAGGAGGAGTATGGAACAGGCAGCACCCTCAAATCTTCAGAAGTATGAGATGAACCCCAAAAACTTGGAAAGGTGGATCTCACACGTACCGACACAGACTATCCCGCAATTCAATTGATCCTCAAAGGTTTTTATTGAATAGCGGAATAGGAAATATGATCAAAAAAAGTGTATGTATCTCGCACGTACACAACCACACTAGGCCCCAATTACTATTGTTTGTACCCCTAAAAGGATGGATGAGGAGTAGGAGGAGGAGTATGGAACAGGCAGCACCCTCAAATCTTCAGAAGTATGAGATGAACCCCAAAAACTTGGAAAGGTGGATCTCACACGTACCGACACAGACTATCCCGCAATTCAATTGATCCTCAAAGGTTTTTATTGAATAGCGGAATAGGAAATATGATCAAAAAAAGTGTATGTATCTCGCACGTACACAACCACACTAGGCCCCAATTACTATTGTTTGTACCCCTAAAAGGATGGTTGAGCAGTAGGAGCAGGAGTATGGAACAGGCAGCACCCTCAAATCTTCAGAAGTATGAGATGAACCCCAACAACTTGGAAAGGTGGATCTCACACGTACCGACACAGACTATCTCGCAATTGAATTGATCCCCAAAGGTTTTAATTGAATAGCGGAATAGAAAATATGATCAAAAAGAAAGTGTATGTATCTCGCACGTACACCACCACACTAGGCCCCAACTACTATTGTTTGTACCCCTAAAAGGATGGTTGAGCAGTAGGAGGAGGAGTATGGAACAGGCAGCACCCTCAAATCTTCAGTAGTATGAGATGAACCCCAAAAACTTGGAAAGGTGGATCTCTCTCACACGTACCAACACAGACTATCCCCCAATTTAACTGATCCCCAAAGGTTTTTGATTAAATAGCGGAATAGAAAATATGATCCAAAAAAAGTGTATGTATATCACACGTACACAACCACACTAGGCCCCAATGACTATTGTTTGTACCCCTAAAAGGCTAGATGAGGAGTAGGGGGGGTATGGAACAGGCAGCACCCTCAAACCTTCAGAAGTATGAGATGAACCCCAACAACTTGGAAAGGTGGATCTCTCTCACACGTACCAACACAGACTATCCCCCAATTTAACTGATCCCCAAAGGTTTTTGATTAAATAGCGGAATAGAAAATATGATCCAAAAAAAGTGTATGTATATCACACGTACACAACCACACTAGGCCCCAATGACTATTGTTTGTACCCCTAAAAGGCTAGATGAGGAGTAGGGGGGGTATGGAACAGGCAGCACCCTCAAACCTTCAGAAGTATGAGATGAACCCCAACAACTTGGAAAGGTGGATCTCTCTCACACGTACCAACACAGACTATCCCCCAATTTAACTGATCCCCAAAGGTTTTTGATTAAATAGCGGAATAGAAAATATGATCCAAAAGAAGTGTATGTATATCACACGTACACAACCACACTAGGCCCCAATTACTATTGTTTGTACCCCTAAAAGGCTAGATGAGGAGTAGGGGGGGTATGGAACAGGCAGCACCCTCAAACCTTCAGAAGTATGAGATGAACCCCAACAACTTGGAAAGGTGGATCTCTCTCACACGTACCAACACAGACTATCCCCCAATTTAACTGATCCCCAAAGGTTTTTGATTAAATAGCGGAATAGAAAATATGATCCAAAAAAAGTGTATGTATATCACACGTACACAACCACACTAGGCCCCAATTACTATTGTTTGTACCCCTAAAAGGCTAGATGAGGAGTAGGGGGGGTATGGAACAGGCAGCACCCTCAAACCTTCAGAAGTATGAGATGAACCCCAACAACTTGGAAAGGTGGATCTCTCTCACACGTACCAACACAGACTATCCCCCAATTTAACTGATCCCCAAAGGTTTTTGATTAAATAGCGGAATAGAAAATATGATCCAAAAAAAGTGTATGTATATCACACGTACACAACCACACTAGGCCCCAATGACTATTGTTTGTACCCCTAAAAGGCTAGATGAGGAGTAGGGGGGGTATGGAACAGGCAGCACCCTCAAACCTTCAGAAGTATGAGATGAACCCCAACAACTTGGAAAGGTGGATCTCTCTCACACGTACCAACACAGACTATCCCCCAATTTAACTGATCCCCAAAGGTTTTTGATTAAATAGCGGAATAGAAAATATGATCCAAAAAAAGTGTATGTATATCACACGTACACAACCACACTAGGCCCCAATTACTATTGTTTGTACCCCTAAAAGGCTAGATGAGGAGTAGGGGGGGTATGGAACAGGCAGCACCCTCAAACCTTCAGAAGTATGAGATGAACCCCAACAACTTGGAAAGGTGGATCTCTCTCACACGTACCAACACAGACTATCCCCCAATTTAACTGATCCCCAAAGGTTTTTGATTAAATAGCGGAATAGAAAATATGATCCAAAAAAAGTGTATGTATATCACACGTACACAACCACACTAGGCCCCAATTACTATTGTTTGTACCCCTAAAAGGCTAGATGAGGAGTAGGGGGGGTATGGAACAGGCAGCACCCTCAAACCTTCAGAAGTATGAGATGAACCCCAACAACTTGGAAAGGTGGATCTCTCTCACACGTACCAACACAGACTATCCCCCAATTTAACTGATCCCCAAAGGTTTTTGATTAAATAGCGGAATAGAAAATATGATCCAAAAAAAGTGTATGTATATCACACGTACACAACCACACTAGGCCCCAATTACTATTGTTTGTACCCCTAAAAGGCTAGATGAGGAGTAGGGGGGGTATGGAACAGGCAGCACCCTCAAACCTTCAGAAGTATGAGATGAACCCCAACAACTTGGAAAGGTGGATCTCTCTCACACGTACCAACACAGACTATCCCCCAATTTAACTGATCCCCAAAGGTTTTTGATTAAATAGCGGAATAGAAAATATGATCCAAAAAAAGTGTATGTATATCACACGTACACAACCACACTGGGCCCCAATTACTATTGTTTGTACCCCTAAAAGGCTAGATGAGGAGTAGGGGGAGTATGGAACAGGCAGCACCCTCAAACCTTCAGAAGTATGAGATGAACCCCAACAACTTGGAAAGGTGGATCTCTCTCACACGTACCAACACAGACTATCCCCCAATTTAACTGATCCCCAAAGGTTTTTGATTAAATAGCGGAATAGAAAATATGATCCAAAAAAAGTGTATGTATATCACACGTACACAACCACACTAGGCCCCAATTACTATTGTTTGTACCCCTAAAAGGCTAGATGAGGAGTAGGGGGAGTATGGAACAGGCAGCACCCTCAAATCTTCAGAAGTATGAGATTGTGTTCACTGTACCCCACAAAGATTGAGTTCACTGCACCCCACAATGATTGTGTTCACTGCACCCCACAAAGATTGTGTTCACTGCACCTCACAAAGATTGTGTTCATTGTACCCCCCAAAGATTGTGTTCACTGCACCCCACAAAGATTCTGTTCACTGTACCCCACAAAGATTGTGTTCACTGCACCCTAAAAGGATGTTGTTCACTGCACCCCACAAAGATTGTGTTCACTGCACCCTAAAAGGATGTTGTTCACTGCACCCCAAAAAGATTGTGTTCACTGTACCCCCCCAAAGATTGTGTTCACTGCACCCCACAAAGATTGTGTTCACTGCACCCCACAAAGATTGTGTTCACTGCACCCCAAAAAGATTGTGTTCACTGTACCCCCCAAAGATTGTGTTCACTGCACCCCAAAAAGATTGTGTTCACTGTACCCCCCAAAGATTGTGTTCACTGCACCCCACAAAGATTCTGTTCACTGTACCCCACAAAGATTGTGTTCACTGCACCCCAAAAAGATTGTGTTCACTGTACCCCCCCAAAGATTGTGTTCACTGCACCCCACAAAGATTCTGTTCACTGCACCCCACAAAGGATTTTGTTCACTGCACCCCAAAAAGATTGTGTTCACTGCACCCCAAAAAGGATTTTGATCACTGCACCCCAAAAAGGATGTTGTTCACTGCACCCCAAAAATGATTTTGTTCACTCCACCCCAAAAAGATTGTGTTCACTGCACCCCACAAAGATTGTGTTCACTGCACCCCAAAAAGATTGTGTTCACTGTACCCCCCAAAGATTGTGTTCACTGCACCCCACAAAGATTCTGTTCACTGTACCCCACAAAGATTGTGTTCACTGCACCCCAAAAAGATTGTGTTCACTGCACCCCAAAAAGGATGTTGTTCACTCCACCCCAAAAAGGATGTTGTTCACTCCACCCCAAAAAGATTGTGTTCACTGCACCCCAAAAATGATTTTGTTCACTGCACCCCAAAAAGGATTTTGTTCACTGCACCCCAAAAAGGATTTTGTTCACTGCACCCCAAAAAGGATGTTGTTCACTGCACCCCAAAAAGGATGTTGTTCACTCCACCCCAAAAAGATTGTGTTCACTGCACCCCACAAAGATTGTGTTCACTGCACCCCAAAAATGATTTTGTTCACTGCACCCCAAAAAGGATTTTGTTCACTGCACCCCAAAAAGGATGTTGTTCACTCCACCCCAAAAAGATTGTGTTCACTGCACCCCAAAAAGATTGTGTTCACTGCACCCCACAAAGGATTTTGTTCACTGCACCCCAAAAAGATTGTGTTCACTGCACCCCAAAAAGGATGTTGTTCACTGCACCCCAAAAAGGATTTTGTTCACTGCACCCCAAAAAGGATTGTGTTCACTGCACCCCACAAAGGATTTTGTTCACTGCACCCCACAAAGATTGTGTTCACTGCACACCAAAAAGGATTGTGTTCACTGCACCCCAAAAAGATTTTGTTCACTGCACCCCAAAAAGATTGTGTTCACTGCAGCCCAAAAAGATTGTGTTCACTGCAGCCCAAAAAGATTGTGTTCACTGCAGCCCAAAAAGATTGTGTTCACTGCAGCCCAAAAAGATTGTGTTCACTGCAGCTCACACACAGAAAAATGGATGTGGATCACTGACACCTGCCTATCTCCAATCCCACACCACACAGCAATATCGATTGTAGTTTGTAGAACACAGTTTCCCTAAAATTCAGCAGACTCTGTCCCTAACAGGATTGAGAAGAGATCGTAGATCAGGATTGAGTGCAGATTCACCCCAACCCCCACACAGCAATATCGATTGTAGTTTGTAGAAGACACTGACCCTATAATTCAGCAGACTCTATCCCTAAAATGCCTACAACTCGCCCTGCCTAAACACTCCGACCTGTCCCTCAATTCTATCCGGACACAAATGTTTTTTTCCTGCCTATCTTTCCCTAATCAGCAGCCAGCACATTGATGTGTGCTCTGTCCCTTAGCTAAGCAGCAGAATGACGCTGCTGCGGCGGCTGCCTCGAACTTATAAAGACTTGGTCACATGCTTCAGACGGCCAATCACAGCTACTAAGACATTTGCAGGCATGGCTGGGATGGCTTAAGGCACACCAGTTAAACGATTGTTGATTGGCTGTTGAAAGCCCGCCATGAAAAGAGCGCCAAAGCATGCAAAACCCGGAAATAAAACGACCGAACACGGATTTTTACCCGAACATACAGTAAAGTGTCCGTGTCCGTGTTCGGGTAAAAAAAATCCAATTATTCGGTACGAACACGAATAATACAGTCCGTGTTCGCTCAACACTAATTGTGTTCACTGCACCCCAAAAGGATTGTCTTCACTGCACCCCACAAAGATTGTGTTCACTGTAATCCACAAAGATTGTGTTCACTGTACCCCCCAAAGATTTTGTTCACTGCACCCCACAAAGATTTTGTTCACTGCCCCCCACAAGGATTGTCTTCACTGCACCCCACAAGGATTGTCTTCACTGCACCCCACAAAGATTGTGTTCACTGTACCCCACAAAGATTGTGTTCACTGCACCCCAAAAGGATTGTCTTCACTGCACCCCACAAAGATTGTGTTCACTGTACCCCACAAAGATTGTGCTCACTGTACCCCCCAAAGATTTTGTTCACTGCACCCCACAAGGATTGTCTTCACTGCACCCCACAAGGATTGTCTTCACTGCACCCCACAAGGATTGTGTTCACTGTACCCCACAAAGATTTTGTTCACTGCACCCCACAAAGATTGTGTTCACTGCACCCCAAAAGGATTGTCTTCACTGCACCCCACAAAGATTGTGTTCACTGTACCCCACAAGGATTGTCTTCACTGCACCCCACAAAGATTGTGTTCACTGTACCCCACAAGGATTGTCTTCACTGCACCCCACAAGGATTGTCTTCACTGCACCCCACAAAGATTGTGTTCACTGTACCCCACAAAGATTTTGTTCACTGCACCCCAAAAGGATTGTGTTCACTGCACCCCAAAAAGATTGTGTTCACTGCAGCCCACACACAGAAAAATGGATGTGGATCACTGACACCTGCCTATCTCCTATCCCACACCACACAGCAATATCGATTGTAGTTTGTAGAACACACTTTCTCTAAAATTCAGCAGCAGCCTCTCCCTAACAGGATTGAGAAGAGATCGTAGATCGGGACTAAGTGCAGACCCCACCCCACACAGCAATATCGATTGTAGTTTGTAGAACATTCTGACCCTATAATTCAGCAGCAGCCTCTCCCTAACAGGATTGAGAAGAGATCGTAGATCGGGACTAAGTGCAGACCCCACCCCACACAGCAATATCGATTGTAGTTTGTAGAACACTCTGACCCTATAATTCAGCAGCAGCCTCTCCCTAACAGGATTGAGAAGAGATCGTAGATCAGGATTAAGTGCAGACCCCACCCCACACAGCAATATCGATTGTAGTTTGTAGAACACACTGACCCTATAATTCAGCAGACTCTATCCCTAAAATGCCTACAACTCGCCCTGCCTAAACACTCCGACCTGACCCTAAATTCTATCCGGACACCAATTTGTTTTTCCTGCCTGTCTTTCCCTAATCAGCAGCCAGCACGTATGTGTGCTCTGTCCCTGAGCTAAGCAACAGAATGACGCCACTGCGGCTGCCTCGAACTTATAAAGACTTGGTCACATGCTTCAGACGGCCAATCACAGCTACTCATACATTTGCAGGCATGGCTGGGGTAGCTTAAGGCACACCAGTTAAACGATTGTTGATTGGCTGTTGAAAGCCCGCCATGAAAAGAGCGCCAAAACATGCAAAACCCGGAAATAAAACGACCGAACACGGATTTTTTACCCGAACATACAGTAAAGTGTCCGTGTCCGTGTTCGGGTAACAAAAATCCAATTATTCGGTACGAACACGAATAATACAGTCCGTGTTCGCTCAACACTAATCCTTATCTATTTTCAAGTGACTGCAATCAGACTTTCCAGGAAGAAGAAAAAGATTACCCAGGCATTTACCACAGACAAAGTCACCTATCATTTAAGTTGCTTCAAAGTAGTGCACAAGTCGCGCTAAAGTCGCGCTAAAAAGTCGCTCCTTCATCGGGGGACTTTCTGGTCGCGGTAGTGTGAACCGGCTCTTATGTGCATGCACTTCCCAAAGTTATTTAGAACATTTGTTGACATTGCAACACGAAGAAATAGTCATTGAGATCCGTTAACCTCTTTACCACTAGCCACTGTGCTGCTACTGCGGCACAGTGGCTCGTTATCGTCTAGCGACGTAGACCTACGTCGCTAGACTCCTCCCCCTGTAGGCGGCGCTCGCGCGCCGCCGGAGGTGCGCTCCCGCTGTTTTCATTCACAGCGGGAGTCGGGCCAGGGGAGGAGCGGTGGCAATCGCCGCCGCTCTGCCCTGATCGTCTGGGAATCCAGTTTGGAGATCCACCCACCTGTGTAAACAGAGCGGGCGGATCTCCTAAGTGACAGGGAGTGACAGATCGGAGTGTTCAGCATAGCTGAACATCCGATCTGTCCCTGGCTCACACAGTCACCTCCCCCCCACACGTCAGTAAGCACCAGGCATACATTAACCCCTCCCTCTCCAATAAAATTAACCCCTTCCCTGCCAGTGTCATTTTTACAGTAACAGTGCATATATATAGCACTGATTACTGCAGTAATGTCACTGGTACCCCCAAAAGTGTCAAAAATGTCAGTCAAGGGTCCGATCTGTCCGCCGCAATGTCGCAGTACCGCAAAAAAAATCGCAGATCGCCGCCATTGACGCCAAAAATGACAGAAATCTTTCCCTTAGTTAGTAAACGCAATAACTTTTGCGCAAACCAATCAAAATACGCTTATTGCGATTTTTTTTACCAAACATAGGTAGCAGAAAACAAATTGGCCAAAAATTTAAAAATAAATTGTTTTTTACATCTTTTTTGGAGGGAATTTCATATAAAAAAATGTTAAAAATATTGTTATTTTTTCAAAATAAACGCTCTTTTTTTGTTTATAGCGCAAAAAGTAAAAATCGCATTGGTGATCAAACACTGCCAAAAGAAAGCTCTGTTTGTGGGAAAAAAAGGACGTAAATTTCATTTGGGTACGGCGTTGCACGACCGTGCAATTGTCAGTTAAAGTCGCACAGCGCCGAATCGCAAAAAGTGGCCCAGACGTAAGACAGCAAAATGCTCTAGTGGTAAACCTTGTGAAAGTGCCATCAAATGACCAGACAAGCAATTTCAATGCTTTTGCGCCCAAATAAAATTTCACAGGTGTAAGGCAAGCATTTGGGATCTCACAATATCTAATAGGTGTACCATATTTGGTTTTATACTGGTATGTTTATGCACTCTTAGTATACACTATATCACCAAAAGTATTGGGACGCCTGCCTTTACACACACATGAACTTTAATGGCATCCCACTCTTAGTCTGTAGGATTCAATATTGAGTTGGCCCACCCTTTGCAGCTATAACAGCTTCAACTCTTCTGGGAAGGCCGTCCACAAAGTTTAGGAATGTGCCTATGGGAATGTTTGACTATTCTTCCAAAAGAGCATTTGTGAGTCAGGCACTGATGTTGGATGAGAAGGCCTGGCTCGCAGTCTCCCCTTTAATTCATCCCAAAGGTGTTCTATCAGATTGAGGTCAGGACTCTGTGCAGGCCAGTCAAGTTCCACCAACCCAAACTCACTCATCCATGTCTTTATGGACTTTGCTTTGTGCACTGGTGTGCAGTCATGTTGGAACAGGAAGGGGCCGTCCCCAAACTGTTCCCACAAAGTTGGAAGCATGAAATTGTCCAAAATGTCTTGGTATGCTGATGCCTTTGGAGTTCCCTTCACTGGAACTAAGACGCCAAACCCAACCCCTGAAAAACAACCCCCGCACCATAATCCCCCTCCTCCAAATGATTTAGACCAGTGCACAAAGCAAGGTCCATAAAGACATGGATGAGGGAGTTTGGGGTGGAGAAACTTGACTGGCCTGCACAGATTCCTGACCTCAACCTGATAGAACACCTTTGGGATGAATTAGAGCGGAGACTGGAAGCCAGGCCGTCTCGTCTAACATCAGTGCCTGACCTCATAAATGCGCTTCTGGAAGAATGGTCAAACATTCCCATAGACACTCCTAAACCTTGTGGACAGCATTCCCAGAAGAGTTGAAGCTGTTATAGCTGCAAAGGGTGGGCCAACTCAATATTGAACCCTACGGACTGAGGCTGGGGTGCCATTAAAGTTCATGTGCTTGTAAAGGCAGGCGTCCCAATACTTTTGGTAATATAGTGTTCTTACCCTTGAGATTTACCTGAACACTGTGTTGCTTCTGCAATCTTTATGCATAAATGAACAATAACAAAGACTATATTAAAAATGGATTAAAAAAACATCTGTATCCCTCTTTTGGAGGAGTTATGAGAAATGGTCCTCCCCAAACAGGATATGGCATTAAACCTGTAAGTAAATAAGAGAATCATAAGCTTCGCAAAGTGGAAGAGTGGGATTGATAAATAAATAAAGCTGGCAGTACCTCCACCCAGGACAGGGCCTCTGTGAACAGAGGGGATTCCTTTACTAGGAAATTATTCAGTAATCTGATCAAAGTAATTGGGAGCAAAGGAGATACTGCAACCAGTATATAGCATCAACCATAAGTATATAGATGTATGTCAGTATACAAATGTAGTACTGCCCCCTTGAGGACTTCTGGATATTACACTTTCGGGTCCCCCTGGTTTACCGTTAGCAGCTCTGGTATTCACAGTTTAACACTTTACTTCTTGGCTCAGGCAATGATCAGTCCAGGGGTATGTATTTATTTTAAATAGGGATGGAAGAGGGGAATAGTGGGATACTCCAGATTAACTATTCACAATATGAGGAATCCTGTCTGATGACGCAGCCAGGCTGCTGATTCACCCTGCCACTAGGTGAATTTGGATTAGGTCTCTATTCAAAAGACTTGACAAACAAATTTTCATATTAGTGCCTCCTCATCAGTGCCACCTAATCAATGCCCTTCAGTGCCGCCTCATCAGTACCAATCAGGGTCACCTATCAGTGCCCATCAGTGCCACCTATCAGTGCCCATCAGTACCACCTATCAGTAACTTGGGAACCTTTGTCAAAAAAAGCTGGGGTTGTAGGCCCATTGAAAGTGACTTTACCTAGAGACTTAGAGCGGATGAGGGGTCCTCTTGGCTTTGGTCTGAAACACCTCTCTCTGTGTCTTCACATCTGTATGGGGAATGCCACAATTAGCACTATTTCCCCATGACACTGCTTAGCAGAATGGCAAGAGGGACCACACCTTTGAGAATACCTCCCCTCTTCAGGATACTCTCCTGGTATCCCCTTTCACTTGACACACTGACACCCGTCCTCTGACAATCCTACTCCGGGGTGGCCCCCTTAGGTCAGGATCCTTGACACGATCCCCTGTACTCACGATACTGTTTTTCGAGGGTCTCCCCCCTTTAGTCAGTTCTCTGGGACCCCTAGGTTCAGTTCCATTCCTTTGATCCCCAGGCCGACCGCCTGCGACCACGTGCCACCACTACAGAGGAGGAGGCAGCTGCCACCCTCTCCTCCGGGACTCTGCTCACCAGCCTGCAGCACATGTGCTCCTGGCTTTTATACAGTGTCCCAGAATGCACCATGACAGCCTGTCTCTGCCAATCACCAGGACTGTATCAAAGCCTATGCATCCATTGGTCAGGTTTCCTCCCACTGTCCAATATGCGTCCCTATTGGACCAGTGTGAAACACTCTCTAGACCCAATGAATCACATACTGAGCACACAGAGCAGACCTCACTAACAGATCCTGCTCTCTGGTAGGTAGAAAGCAATATAGATTTGCCTGCTGCTCCTCTGATAGGTAGACAGAGCCAAAAACTATACTTTCTCACCAGCACCTACCTAGGAGGGTGCTACATTGGCTATTGTCTTATGAGTGTGAAAAGGGAAAGGTATGGTGGCGCTGCCTAAAGGTAAAGTGTCATATGTGCAAAGAAGAAAGCCTTGTGTGCAAAAATATATAGTAGCATAGCATGTGAATAAAGCATTGGGTGCCCCCACAGAGAGCCGCTTTCCATGGGGGCACCCGTGCATGTGCGTTCCCGAGTCCCACTGCTGCGTCCATTGACACAGACAGCGGGACTCGGCCCCAGTCCCCGGCTCCCTTGTCACTGGATTTTTATTGATTGCAGCGAGAGCCAATGGCTCTTGCTGCTATCAATATATCCAATAAGAACCTGAGATAGTGGCTGGAGCACATCGCTGGAACAGATGGGCTCAGGGAAGGGGGGGGGGGGGGCTGTGGGCAGCTGCAACAAAGAAGGTTTTTCACCTTATTGCATTCTAACCAACCTTAAGACTTTACAATCCCTTTAAGAAAGTTTAACCTTAAAGCGTAATTCCCCTTTTGTTGAGAAAAAATGTTTCCCCCCTGGGTGATCTCTGTACATTGCAGGGATTGTAACAAACTTTGTTGCAGATTTCTACCTTTTATTATTCTGAAGAAATCATTGTTTGTTCCTCTGTGCTGAGTGAGTCTAATGGGAGTGGTTTTATAATTAGAGAAGGTAAGGGACAGCGCTGCTCGCTCTGCACATCTACCCCGAGGGTGACTCGGGGATACCGATAGTAGCATGAAAAATCCACCCCGAGTCACACTCAGGGATACCGCTAAGGGGGTTAACAGAGGACTGCATGGATACACTGCCTGATTTGGTGAGTATGTCGTTTTGTGGTGGATCATTAAGGCTGGTGGTTATTCGAAAAGTTAGGGAATTAAAGGGTAACTCCACTTTCGTGGGGGGAAAAAAAATAAGCAATATAGCAGCAAACAATATAGCGTATACAGCTGTGACACAAATCATATTGTAATTGAATGTTATTAAAAATTCCCTTTCCTTTTCAATCTGCAGCTGTTGTAATTTTCTGAAAATGCAATATGGCCGCCTGGAGCTGTTCTGTACACAGAATGTATGCTGACCACACCCCCAGAAACCTCATTTCCTGCTTGTGTGATTGGCTCACCAATTTTCCCAGAAGTCTGCACTAAGATACAAGTCAGATTTCTGGCATCCCCTGCAACAATAATGTCATTTTTGGTGAGATACTCCCAATAGGAACACGTCTAAAGGGATGCCGGCCCAGCAGATTTCCTCATTAGAGCCCTGCAGCTGCCACAGCTGATAGATAATTATGAAACCACTCCCATTAGACCCACTCAGCACAGAGGAACAAACAATGATTTCTTCAGAATAATAAAAGGTAGAAATCTGCAACAAAGTTTCTTACAATCCCTGCAATGTACAGAGATCACCCAGTGTTTTTTTTCTCAACAAAAGCAGAGTTATGCTTTAAAGCTCTACATCCAAACCAGCCAAACTCAAATTTTTGGGGGGCAAAATATATGATTGAGTTAATCTATCAAAGATACAGAAATATGGCAAAAGGAAGAAAAAACATTACATTGGTGAAAACAGTGGTGTACCCATCATGTAAAGATTTTATCACCATAAATGTAGAAGTTTTATCTGCTTTTATTGATGGAGTCACTCTTTAAATTGTTCTCTTTCAGCCTATTCCCTGCAATGTTACACATGCAGCTATGAAACCAGCAACAGCAACTGCAAGACAGCGGCCACGTGCCCATCTGGATACGGCTACTGCCAGACGGAATTAGTAACCGCTTCAGCAGGTGAGACCTAACAAAACATTACTCATCTGGCCATTAACCACTTAAGCCCCGGAAGATTTTACCCCCATTCCGACCAGGGGGTATTTTGCGATTCGGCACTGCGTGAATTTAACGCACAATTGCGCGGTCGTGCGACGCTGTACCTAAACGAATTTGACGTCCTTTTTTTCCCACAAACAGAGCTTTCTTTTGGTGGTATTTGATCACCTGTGCGATTTTTTGATCACGCGCTATAAACAAAAAAAGAGCGTCAATTTTGCAAAAATAGCAATATTTTTCACATTTTTTTATATGAAATTCCCCCAAAAAAAAAATGTAAAAATCAAAATTTTTAAAAATTTTCGGCCAATTTGTTTTATGCTACCTATGTTTGGTAAAAAAAAAAAAATCGCAAAAAGCGTATTTTGATTGGTTTGCGCAAAAGTTATCGCGTTTACTAACAAAGGGAAAGATTTTTGTCATTTTTGTTGTTTTTTTTTTTAACGCGTAATGGCGGCGATCTGCGATTTTTTTTGCGGTACTGCGACATTGCGGCGGACAGATCGGACCCTTGACTGACATTTTTGACACTTTTGGGGCTACCAGTGACATTTCTACAGTAATCAGTGCTATACATATGCACTGTTACTGTAAAAATTACACTGGCAGTGAAGGGGTTAACTTTATTTGGAAGGGAGGGGCTGTGTGTGTCCCTAGGGGCGTGGTTTCTACTGTGATTGGCTGTGGCTCTAGCTGTAAGGACACTGATCAACGGATCTACATACCAGATCCGTTTTATCAGTGTCTTTGCAGCGAGGAGAATGACAGGCAGTTTGTTTACACAAGCTGCCTGACATTCTCCCTCTCCCCCGCCGATCGCCGAGTGACCGGCGGACATCGGGTCCGCTGGTCACACGCGCGGGGGGGTCCGTGACCACGCGGGAGCGCGCCTCCGGGGGCGCGCGCTCGCTCCCTAGACCCTCACAAGCAAGCAACGTAGCCCTACGTTAGTTTGCCTGTGAGGGGCTGACCGCCGACGTAGATAGTCGTGCGGCGGTCGGCAAGTGGTTAACCACTTCTGGACCGGGAGATTTCCCCCCTTAATGACCAGGCCATATTTTGCGATTCGGCACTGCGTTACTTTAACAGACAATTGCGTGGTCGTGCGACACTGTACCTAAATAAAATTTACGTCCTTTTTTTCCCACAAACAGAGCTTTCTTTTGGTGGTATTTGATCACCCGTGCGATTTTTATTTTTTGTGCTATAAACAAAAAAAGAGCGACAATTTTGAAAAAAATAATATATTTCACTTTCTGCTATATAACATTCTCAAAAAAAAAATTTAAAAATCAATTTTTTAACATTTCAGGCCAATTTGTTTTCTGCTACATATGTTTGGTTAAAAAAAAAAAAAAACAATAGCAATAAGCGTATTTTGATTGGTTTGCTCAAAAGTTATCGTGACTACTAACTACGGGAAAGATTTATTTCATTTTTATTGTTTTTTCTTTATTCATACTAGTAATGGTGGCAATCTGTGATTTTTTGCGGGACTGCGACAGATCGGACCCCTAACTGACATTTTTTGGGGGGACCAGTGACATTACTACAGTAATCAGTACTAAAAATATGCACTGTTACTGTAATAATGACATTGGCAGGGAAGGGGTTAACACTGTGGGTGCTCAAGGGGTTAAATGTGAGCCTAGGGGGATGATTCTAACCGTGGGGGGGCGTGGCTTGTGAAATGATCATAGAGACCTGTGTTCCTATATAGAAGGATCACAGGCGCTCTGTGATCATTCCAGAGAGAAGAACGGTCAAATGTGTTTATGACAGCCGACCGTCCTTCTCTCTCAGCGGGGAACGATCGCGGGTGTCAGGCGGCAGTCAGAGCCGCCTGCCCCGTGTATCGGAGTCCCCGCTGCCGAGTGGGGGCAGGAGCGCACCGCCGGAGGCGCGCTCTTGCCCCCTAGCTGCAGGCGCGCAACCGACGTAGGTCTACGTCGGTTCGCGCAGGAGAACCACACTGCCGCAGTAAATAGGCGTCGGGAACCGGTTAACCTCTTGACCCCGGCCTCACACATATACTTTATGCGACCCTGTTAAAACTACTTACTGTGCTGAGAGCATGCTCCCTGCACTGTATCCAGCGGTGGTCGGGAAGCTCCCGATGCATAATTGTCATCGTGAGCTTTCTGATCATGTGACCACTGTGACGGCCAATCACAATGGTCGCATGACCCAAAGGCCTGCCTCAGCCTCCCGGATTCTAGAACCTTATAAATGTCCAATGGTTAGATGGTAAAAGCATCACACTAGGGATGCACCGATACCGATATTAGTATCGTTATCAGTGCCGATACCAGGCATTTGAGCGATTATCGGTACTCGCCCAAATGCTCCCGATACCGAAACTGATACTTCCGGATCTATGGATGTCCTTGTTGGTTGCCCGCACAGTACTGTCTCCATAGTGGAGCACTTCTGCCCGCTTCTGGCATTTCCCCCAGCGGGCGGTGACGAGCCCTGATGGCAGCTGTGATTTCCGGGTGTGCCATCCGTTGCCAGCTCCGTCCATCAGTCCGGCATCCATTTGGCTCATTGCCTGCCCCCCCGGAGCTCCAGGGTTAGAGGCAGTTGTTAATTTCACCACGCTAAGCAGAGCCAACTACGGAACCCGTGAATCACACTCACTGGCACACTTTCATCTACCTGCATGGGCTTGTGATCAATTTACCTAATGTCATCGGTTTTCCAATAAATTTCAATTCCAATTTACTTAATGTATTCGGTTTTCCAATAAATGATTGCTGCTTAGAACTATTAATCTGTCTCTACCTACTTACTAGAATAGCGCTCCCTCTGCTGAATTTTGTGAGTTCTAAGCTGTCCACTAGATGGCGCTTCAATACACACATGGAAATTACATGCGATTCTTTGCAGTGCATTTTTACAAGCCTATGTAAATGCAAACACGGGTCAGGAGAAAGTCAAATGCAGGTCCAATGCACCTGTCCAAGAATTCTGAATAAATCTCTGAAGCATCTCAAATGTCAAAAGTGCCCTACATTTGCATGTTAAAGCCCTCCGACAAAGGCCAGGAACTTATAGAGAGTCTTAAGCCCCGTACACACGCTACGAATTTCCGCCGACCGGTCGTCCGTTTTTTGTGGCATGCTAGTCTAATGTGGAAAGTGAAGAGGTTTTTTTCATACGAATTTTCCCGTATGACAGAATTCTATTTTAGAAGTGATGTCATGTGTTGGATTGCTTTGTATGTGTTCTTTCGTCTCTGAGCATGCCTAGTCTTGCTCTTAAGATTTTTTTCCGTGGAAATCTGTACTAATGAGATGAAAATCGGACGTTGTATTACGGACAACAAAAATTTTATAGCCTGCACATCAGGATTTTGTCAGCCGAAAAGTCGGAGTTGGCTGTCGAAAAAGCACCATACTAGCAATCCGAAAATCGGCAGATCGGTCGTCGGACGAATTTTCCCTTCCGAATTTCTTATCGTGTGTACGGGGCTAATTCTTCCGACGACCGATTTGCCGATTTTCAAATTGTTAGTATGGTGCTTTCGACAGCCGACTTTTCGGCTGACAAAATCCTGATGTGCAGGCTATAAAATTTTTGTCCACAAGATGGCGCTTCTATACACACACAGAAATTGCATGCGATTCTTTGCAGTGCATTTATACAAGCCTATGTAAATGCAAACACGGGTGAGGAGAAAGTCAAATGCAGGTCCAATGCACCTGTCCAAGAATCCTGAATAAATCTCTGAAGCATCTCAAATGTCAAAAGTGCCCTACATTTGCATGTTAAAGCCCTCCGACAAAGGCCAGGAACTTATAGAGAGCCTTAAGCCCCGTACACACGCTACGAATTTCCGCCGACCGGTCGTCCGTTTTTTGTGGCATGCTAGTCTGATGTGGAAAGTGAAGAGGCTTTTTTCATACGAATTTTCCCGTACGACAGAATTCTATTTCAGAAGTGATGTCATGTGT
Source organism: Pelophylax lessonae (assembly GCF_965119305.1). NCBI lineage: Eukaryota > Metazoa > Chordata > Amphibia > Anura > Ranidae > Pelophylax > Pelophylax lessonae. The sequence goes on from NC_138772.1 coordinate 14,073,395, forward strand.
TGGATTGCTTTGTATGTGTTCTTTCATCTCTGAGCATGCCTAGTCTTGCTCTTAAGATTTTTTTCCGTGGAAAGCTGTACTAATGAGACGAAAATCGGACGTTGTATTACGGACAACAAAAATTTTATAGCCTGCACATCAGGATTTTGTCAGCCGAAAAGTCGGAGTCGGCTGTCGAAAGCACCATACTAACAATCCGAAAATCGGCAGATCGGTAGTCGGACGAATTTTCCCTTCTGAATTTCTTATCGTGTGTACGGGGCTAATTCGTCCGACGACCGATCTTCAAATTGTTAGTATGGTGCTTTCGACAGCCGACTCCGACTTTTCGGCTGACAAAATCCTGATGTGCAGGCTATAAAATTTTTGTTGTCCGTAATACAACGTCCGATTTTGGTCTCATTAGTACAGATTTCCATGGAAAAAAGTCTTAAGAGCAAGACTGGGCATGCTCAGAGACGAAAGAACACATACAAAGCAATCAGGGGCAGACTGGCAACTTTTGGCCAAGGGGGCAAGTACAAACCAGAGGCCCATGGTGACGCGACTCGGCCCCCCTCCCATTCTCCTTCTTCCCGTCTTCCTCCTGACCCCCATTCCAAGCTGAAGCCCTGCTCCAAATACTCTCTACTTACCGTTTGAATACGGGTTCCCGACCTGGCCAGCAGGGGGCGGTTGGGGGGAGCTGGGACAGCTCTGTTGGGGCTGGCCAGGGGAGAAGAGTCTCCAGTGGGGCATGGAACTGGCCTCTGCTCAGACACAGTTTACACCATCCATGCTGGGGGGGGGGGGGGGTTGCGCTCTGTCCTTGTCTTCAACCCGTCGCACTCGGTAGGTCAGTGGCAGGGACTTTTTACTTCTCTTCACCAGGAACCCTTTAGACATGTCTGTGCAGCCTATTTACGGGGCATCAGAGCAGCCTAGGGGGCAATTGCCCCCCTGCCCCCTGGCCTAGTCCTCCCCTGAAAGCAATCCAACACATGACATCACTTCTGAAGTAGAATTCTGTCGTACTGGAAAATTCGTATGAAAAAAACCTCTTCACTTTCCACATCAGACTAGCATGCCACAAAAAACAAACGACCGGTCGGCGGAAATTCGTAGCGTGTGTACGGGGCTTTAGAAAGTGGGAGGAGAGGGGCAAGCTGGATTTACACAGCAAAAGTCAGGATTGTATAAAAAATTCAGCTGCCTATAGCTCTGGATCTACTCATTATTATGACATATGGTTTACACAAAAGGTTACCACTGCTTATGTATTCTTTCATCTTATGTTAAGCTTGAATTGGCCGAATTTTTGGCATTTCAAGAGAAAAATATCATACTAGAGTTTAAAAGTTTTTGTGTTTGTTCTCTCTCTGTAGCTGGAATATCTGTAACTGTGATCAGCAAGAACTGCACAGCCACCTGCACGCCATATAGTGGCAGCGTTGGTACGGCTTCAACCTCTACAGCCTGCTGCACCACTGACTTGTGTAATGTCAGCGGAGCCATCAGCATCAAGTCCAGTTATTCCGCCATTGTCCTGGTGCTGGGAATCATCCTGATGTTCTTCAGTGACTCGCTTCTCTAATATATAATGTGAGATAACAGATTGTCCAGCCTGCAATAATAAACCCATTGTAATAAAAGTCTTGGTGTTGTGTGTCTGTTTCTTGCAATGCCTACATTATTGGATATCAGACTCCTGCATAGGGGACCCATCTGTTACATTAAGCCTTATGCAAAAATACCCATGGTGCCATTTCTTCCTCTCAAGGGCTTTCTATGCTGACTATAGTAGCACCCTCCTAGATAGGTGCTAGGAAAAAGCATTTTTATGCTCCATCTGCTTATCAGGGGAGCCTGATCTGTTAGTCATGCCTGTTGCATGTGTCCAGGTGTAAGTCACTTGGTCTGAGGGAGTGTCCCCACTGTATCCAATAGGGGGGCCTGTTGGACAGTGGAGGAAACCTGGCCAGCGGTAAACTGGCTTTTGTGGCAGTTCCAGTGGGAGGGCACTACCGCAGTGCATCCTGGGATTGACCATAACAGCCAAGGGCACATGTGACAGGGCGTCTTTGGCGGGCAGCAGAGTCCCAGGAGGAGGTTGACGGCTGTCTCTCCTCCTGCCGTCTGAGGAAGGTGGTCACAGGCAGTCGGCCTGGTGAGCCAGGTGTGGAGCTGAGCCTGAAGGATCCTGGAAAGCTGACGGTAGAGCTGCTGGCAGAGTCATCTAGGAAAAACAGTGTCTGTGAGTACCAGGGGGCTTGCCAAGGGGTCTGCCCAGGAAGGGGGACCACTCCAGAGAAGTCAGAGGATAGAAGGTCAGCTCACACAGTATGCAAGAGTAAAGGGGGTGCCAAGTAGAATCCTGAAGAGTAGGGATACAGGGGGTGCCAAGCGGGGCCCTGAAGAGTAATTCACTATACAGTTCGCTTATCAAACACTTCACTACAGTGGCAAGGTGAAGCAACGGCCTTGCCGCACTCAACATAGTTAGAAGTCCTAAAATTGTGCATAGTTTATCCAGTTTATCCCACTCATACCTTCTCCTATCCAAGTTCTAAAAAAAAAACAAGAAAAAAACACATCCCCATGGCTGTTTCCTGACTGAGCCAAACGCTTAAAGTACTTTAAAATTTCTAAGTTGTTGCGATGGGTAATCCAGGGGAACCCGCTTCAAGCATCTCCCCAGGGAGTAGTGCTACACTATTATCTGACATCCAATCAGAAGCACTATACACGAATAGAGTGGGGTGAACCGCTCAGGCCGAGCAAAAGTTCTACCCAAACATCACCTGCTCGCCTGTTCTGTAAACACCCGAATTTGAGGGGCGCTCGGCTGGATGTTCAGCCTCACAGTGCATTCTAGGGTTCTAATTGGATGAAGCAATGCACCCGACCGCTGGCCAGGTGCAAGACTTTGCCCAATCTGGGTACAGAGCACTGTCAGAGCCCTGATTGGACAAAGTCATAATGACTTTGCCTGATCATGACTCAAAGCTCATAGTCCCACCCCACACTATATAAAGTTCCTTCCTACAGGAATCTTTCGCAGTGTGTTGTTGGAGTGGAGATAGACAAAGCTGGGCTCAGTTAGCTACTGGCTAGTTATGTGCTATTGTGACTCTAATTGTAGTGTCAGTGTAGTGTTAGTGTAGTGTGAGTATAGTGTAGTGTGAGTAGAGAGTAGTGTGAGTGTAGTGTGAGTATAGTGTAGTGTTAGCAGTGCTGGGACAAGGTAATTTGGTGCCCAGGGCGAAGATGGAAAACTGCGCCCCCCCCCCCCCCCCCCGTGTAAAGAAAGATTAAGTGTCTGTTTAAAACAAGAGAATACTTAAAACAGCTCCCAATTTACGCAATAATAACAGACAGCAATCGCATCAGTTTCTGCAACAATGATCCCCAGCAATGGCACTGGCCCTGGGGGCTCTCCCCCAGCTCAGGCATAGCAGAGGCTTTTCCCTGCCACATATTCCAGAGTCAGGCGGGGAAACAAAAAGATAGGCAGGGGAAGCAGAGCCCAGACTGGACTGACAGTGTGATCGGGTCCAGCCCTGGGAGGAAGGGACATGAGTGGGGTTGTCCCCAGACACAGCATAGGACAATGGGTGGGTTCTCTCCTCTCATAACAGGACCCCTCACCTATGGAGGAGCTGCGCACTGTGAGAGTGTACACTGTCCTCAGTCGTACAGACTGTGCCCTCCATGTACACATCACCTTCAACCCATGTCAGTCCGCTCCTCTTCAACTTGACCCTTTCCATATGAAGGAGGAGGAGTGGAGTGAAATTTAGGACTGAAGCCTCTCATGGGGCCCCCTGATGGCCCTGGGCACTGCCCTGGTGCCCTAAGTGCCGGTTCACACTGCGGCGGCACGACTTTGGCGCAACTTGCACGGACTTCATAAAATGAATGTCTATGCAAGTTGCCTCGAAGTAGTACAGGACCCTTTTTCTAAGTCGGAGCGACTTGTGTCGCTTCTATTAGAATGGGTCCTGTACTGAACAATGGGAGCGCGACCAACGCGACTTGTCAGGCTGACAAGTCGCGGTCCAAGTCGGATCAGTGTGAGCCGGCACTAATGGTCAGGCCATTCCTGGATATCTGTACAGTGACTGTTATTCCATAAAACTGATATCTGTACACTGAGTGCCACTCAGTGTACATATATAAGTGTTATATATAAGGAATAGCACTAAGAGTACAGATATCAGTGTTATATATTGGGAATAGGACTCATTAAGTGCTATTCCCTATTTATAACACTGATCTCTGTACAGGGTGCTAATACCTGTGACTGTACTCTGAGTGCTATTCCCTATATATAACACTGATATCTGTACACTGAGTGGCACTCACTATACAGTTATCAATACACTCAGTGTATACAGAAATCAACACTCGATAGATTAACGCATAGAGCAAAGTGATATACTAAAAACTACTGGGCAGAGGGCTGGCCATCACACACTAACCTGCTGCTGTGCTGCAAACAGGTTGCTACCAGCTCCAAGACCGATCCGGTCTGCAGTGCACTCTCCATGGCGGGGATGTGGATTGTGGCCCCGCCCCTAAGTTGAATTTCCCGGGGGAAGAAGTGCCCAGAGAGGCTAGTCTACTGCTGCAACTACCGTTGCTCTCTCATCCCCACCAGCGCCAGAGTCCTCTCCGAGCACTGCAGAAACCACCATCAGGGAGGGGCGGACTGAGCCTCTCATGGGCAATGCCCGAGCGCCCTAATGGTCAGTCTGCCCCTGTGTGGGATACACACTTGGTTCCTCCTCTAGGTTTCAGCCCTGGTATCGGTCCTCTGCCATCCCGCCTCCGGCCGGCGTCTCAGTGACGTCACACAAAGCCGGCGCTGTGAACTGTGAGTGAAGGTCCTGTCAGTATCTCCACTGACAGGGAAGGGCTCTGCTGTTCCAGGCTTGTACCGAGTGCAGGAGCGCACTCGGTACATATAAAGCCGATGGTGTGTACAGTCACACACACAGACAGTGTACTTTGCCGGCACTTCATCTGCGCCCCCCCTCCTCTATTAAATGGTACCGCCCAGGGCACCCGTCCCTTCTGCCCACCCCTTGTACCGGCCCTGAGTGTTAGTGTAGTGTTAGTGTAGTATGAGTATAGTGTAGTGTGAGTAGAGTGTAGTGTTAGTGTAGTGTGAGTGTAGTGTGAGTATAGTGTAGTGTTAGTGTAGTGTGAGTATAGTGTAGTGTGAGTAGAGTGTAGTGTTAGTGTAGTGTGAGTGTAGTGTAGTGTTAGTGTAGTGTGAGTATAGTGTAGTGTGAGTAGAGTGTAGTGTTAGTGTAGTGTGAGTGTAGTGTGAGACTAGTGTAGTGTGAGTATAGTGTAGTGTGAGTATAGTGTAGTGTGAGTATAGTGTGAGTGTAGTGTGAGTGTAGTTTGAGTAGAGTGTAGTGCTAGTGTGATGTGAGTATAGTGTAGTGTTAGTGTAGTGTGAGTGTAATGTGAGTATAGTGTAGTGTCAGTGTAGTCTGAGTATAGTGTAGTGTAAACGTAGTGTAAGTGTAGTGCATTACATAACATTTAGTGCTGTATACAGTGCTATATATATTTTTTTGGTCCCCTGCCTGTTCCCTTTTTTTGAATTGTCAGCCGCAGTTTTTCTTACTGTGATGCTGGTGTTCCCCCCTTTTCATTAATATATATTTTTTTTATAGTTTTTAAATTTCTGTCAGTGGCAGTCCTCAATTTAAAGTGCACCAAACACAACTTTTAATTCAATAAAGTAAATTTCCTATTATCTATTAAATTTGGGTAATTATCCCCCCCCCCCCCCATCATGTCTTGGAGGCCAACAAGGAGAGGCAGACGCTTCCATGCCACTATGAGGGGGGCCAGCAGTGCCTGTGTCCACAGAAAAAGGTGGACGTGGTCAGTCCTCAGGCAGGGCAAGTTTGTCTCTGTTTAGTGATGTTGGCCTTGCTTTCCAACCACAGCATGCAGAGGAGGTGGTGGACTGGCTTACTAAACCATTCTCATCCTCCTCATCCTCCGTCACCCAAGCAGAGACTAGTTTGCAGTCCCAGCAGATTCCAGAGCGGCTTATTCTGACTCCTTGTCCACAGCTATTCCTGCCATAGCCCCAGCATCAGGCATGGAGCAGTCAGCTGAATTTTTTGAACACAGTGTCAGCCACTTGCTTCCTCGCCACTTATGAACCAGATGGATTTACCCCCTTAATGACCAGGCCATTTTTTGCAGTTTGGCATTGTGTGAATTTAGCTGACAATTGCGCGGTCATGCAATGCTGTACCTAAACGAAACTTACGTCCTATTTTCCCACAAATAGAGCTTTCTTTTGGTGGTATTTGATCACCTCTGTGGTTTTTAATTTTTGCGATATAAATGGAAAAAATACCAAAAATTTGGAAAGCAAAAATTACATTTTCTACTTTTTCTTTAAAAAAATATCCAATAAACTAAATTTTTGTTATACATTTAGGCCAAAATGCATTTAGCTACATGTCTTTAATAAAAAAAAATCTCAATAAGCGGATATAAGCGCAAAAGTTATAGCGTCTTCAATCTATGGTGTACAGTATCTCACAAAAGTGAGTACACCCCTCACATTTTTGTAAATATTTTATTCTATCTTTTCATGTGACAACACTGAAGAAATGACACTTTTCTACAATGTTAAGTAGTGAGTGTACAGCTTGTATAACAGTGTAAATTTGCTGTCCCCTCAAAATAACTCAACACACAGCCATTAATGTCTAAACTGCTGGCAACAAAAGTGAGTACACTGCCTAATTGGGCCCAAAGTGTCAATATTTTGTGTGGCCACCATTATTTTACAGCACTGCCTTAACCCTCTTGGTCATGGAGTTCACCAGAGCTTCACAGGTTGCCACTGGAGTCCTCTTCTACTCTTTCACGATGACATCACTGGGCTGGTGAATGTTAGAGACCTTGCGCTCCAATACTTTCCATCTGAGGATGCCCCACAGATGTTTAATAGGGTTTAGGTATGGAGATATGTTTGGCCAGTCCGTCACATTTACCCTCAGCTTCTTTAGCAAGGCAGTGGTCATCTTAGAGGTGTGTTTGGGGTTGTTATCATGTTGGAATATTGCCCTGCTGCCCAGTCCTGAAGGGAGGGGATCATGCTCTGCTTCAGTATGTCACAGTACATGTTGGCATTCATGGTTCCCTCAATAAACTGTAGCTCCCCAGTGACGGCAGCACCCATGCAGCCCCAGACCATGACACTCCCACCACCATGCTTGACTGTAGGCAAGACACACTTGTCTTTGTACTCCTCACCTGGTTGCCACCACACACGCTTGACACCATCTGAACCAAATAAGTTTATTTTGGTCTAATCAGACCACAGGAGATGGTTCCAGTAATCCATGTCCTTAGTCTGCTTGTCTTCAGCAAACTGTTTGCGGGCTTTCCTGTGCATCATTTTTAGAAGAGGCATCTTTCTGGAATGACAGCCATGCAGACCAATTTGATGCAGTGTGCGGCGTTTGGTCTGAGCACTAACAGGCAGCCCCACCACCCCTTCAACCTCTGCAGCAATGCTGGCAGCACTCGTACGTCTATTTCCCAAAGACAACCTCTGGACATGAAGCTGAGCACGTGCACTCAACTTCTTTGGTGAACTATGGCGAGGCCTGTTCTGAGAGGAACCTGTCCTGTTAAACCACTGTATGGTATTGGCGATCTTCTTATAGCCTAGGTCATCTTTTAGTAGAGCAACAATTCTTTTTTCAGATTCTCAGAGAGTTCTTTGCAATGAGGTGCAGTGTTGAACTTCCAGTGACGATTATGAGAGTGAGAGTGACAACACCAAATTTAACACACCTGTTCCCCATTCACACCTGAGACCTTGTAACACTAACAAGTCACATGACACCAGGGAGGCCCAATTTGGACATTTTCACTTAGTGGTGTACTCACATTTGTTGCCAGCGGTTTAGACATTAATGGCTGTGTGTTGAGTTATTTTGAGGGGACAGCAATTTTACACTCTTGTACAAGCTGTACACTCACTACTATTTCTTCAGTGTTGTCACATGATAAGATATAATAAAATATTCACAAAAATGGAAGGGGTGTACTCACTTTTGGAAATACTGTATATACTGGATATTAGGAAGCTTTTACTTCCTGACTGTCTATCTCATTTCTTGAAGTGCTAAAATGGCAGGGTAGTACACCCCCCCTCCCAAGGTATCCCTTTTTGGAAATTGGACACCCCAAGGAATTTTCTGAGAGGCATGTTGAGCCCATTGAATATTACATTTTTTTGTTACAGGTATTTGAAAAATGACAAAAAAAAGAATAAAAATACACAAAGTTGTCATTGAAATGATATATTGCTCACACATGCCATGGGTATATGTGGTATTACACCCCAAAATACTTCTCTTGAGTCCTGGGATACCCCACGTGTGAGACTTTTTGGTGAGCAAGCCGTGTACAGGACCCTGAAAACCAATCACTGCCTTCAGGCTATCTAAGGGCATAAATTGTTAATGACACACCTCACTACCTATCACAGTTTCGGAGGCCATGAAATTAAATATCCCCTATGATAGCAATAAGTAGTGCCAAGAACTCTTTTTTAAAAAAAATTGAGGTCTATGATAAATTGGGAAGATGCTTTCCCAATTTCCCAATGGCGCTGTTTATATCTGGCGAAACCGAAGTCATGAAATGCTCGTAGCTTTTGGTATCTTAGGCCATAGAGCTGATTTGAGCCATTCTGGTCTCCAATCAGCTCTATGATTAGCTGACCGAACCACCAGCTGCAGTTTTGGGTTACCCGGTGGGACAGGAGAGCCCAAGAAAACCATGGAAGACAGCGAGGGGGGGGGGCGGTAGTCCCATTCCACTGTTTGTAAAAGCAGTTTAATGGCTAATTATCTGCTAGGGTTGCTTTTACATGAAAGCTGACCGCTGGCTGTAAAAAATGATACCAGAAAGTTTGTGGTATGCCCACCATTAGACCCCCCAGCAACCACCTACTTCTAATGATGGGCATACATGCAATGTTCTTTTTTTTCCCTCAGCCCATGGGCAGAAGAAAAAAAAAAAAAAAGGACATAGCAGATTCCTCCATTTGCATCGATTGATGTGGATGAAGAAATCTCTGCCATGAAAAGTGATTTAAAAAATATGGCGAAGCATACGGGAAATCCGCCCTCTGTGTCCACCCCATCCCCTATACTTCGCCATATATGATCTTTATAACTGCGGTGATGAAATCACCTCCTACAGTGCTACAATCATTGATTATGTATATGGTGAGAGCAAATGCTGTTGCTGTTAGAATAAACAAGTCAGTGCTGCAGCTGATGGGCGTACCTGCAAAGCAAACATGGTTAACAATAAAACACAGTAACAATAAAACATTACAGTATAATATAAAGTACAGTAAAAGTAGAAAGAGTAGAAAAGTAGAGAAAGAACAGAAAATTAACTCAATAAAACGATAACTGTTTTTGGCTTTTTTTTTTTTTTTTTACACTTTTTTTGTAACTGTAAAAAAACTGTTCCAGGTTAGGGTCTCTCAAAATGTGATAGCCAACATCTTTCAAGACCCTGTGGGAAAAAGTGTGATCTAGACCAGTGTTTCTCAACTCCGGTCCTCAAGGCACACTAACAGGCCAGATTTTAAGTATTACCTTGGGGAGATGCAGACTAGAATACTGCAATCACTGAGCAGCAAATTATTTCACCTGCAATGTATTTCAGTTTTCTTGCAAACCTGGCCTGTTAGTGTGCCTTGAGGACTGGAGTTGAGAAACACTGATCTAGACTGTGCCGTGCTGTACCTTATACTAATACTCTACCAGTGTGTGATAGCGACGGAAACATTCCCTGATGCAGAGACCAGGTTGGCCAGGACAGGAGGGACAAAAATAACAGGTGTCACGCCTAAATCCACATTTCCTACAGACACGACATTTTCTTTGGGGTGTTCTTTGCTTAGGGGGTACTAGGGAGGACACTCTGAAAATGCCTCTCATGCAGCCGGCTCACTGCATCTGGATTGTGAATTTGGGCCACAGCACCTTCTGGATACAGAAGGGCTGTGATGATCTCTTCCTGGAATTTTAGGAAGGATCCACTTCTTCCTGACGCTTTGTATAGCACATAGGCATTCAACAGAGCCAATTGAAATAAGTATACAGACACTTTTTTGTACCAGCGTCTGGCCTTACAGGTAACTAAGTACGGCACCTTTATATGGTCGTTGAAGTCTACCCCTCCCATGTTAAGGTTGTATTCGTGGACACAGAGGGGCTTCTCAACAACATCAGTCACTGTTGCAATTTGGACTGTCGTATCTGCGTGAATTGAATACAGAACGAAAACATTCCGTGTGTCCCTCCACTTCACTGCAAGTAATCTATTACAATTCAAGCAGGCTCTCTCCCTCTGTCTAAGTCGGGAATCTACAAACCGTTGGGGGAAGCCCCAGGAATTAGATCGCATGGTGCCACATGCGCCAATTCCAAAATCAAATAGGTGACTAAAATGTGGCACGCTTGTGTAATAATTGTCCACATATAAATGGTACCCCTTTCTGAATAAGGGTGACACCAAGTCCCAAACAATCTTGCCACTGCTCCCCATGTAGTCTGGGCAGTTGGGGGGCTCCACATTGCTATCTTTTTGCTTGTAAACTCGCAAACTACATGTATAGCCTGTTGCCCTGTCACAGAGCTTATACATCTTGACCCCATATCTGGCACGCTTGCTGGGGAGAAACTGTTTGAAAGAAAGGCAGCCAGAAAATTTAATCAGGGACTCATCAACGCAGACAGCTTGTTGGGGCATATACAAGGCTGGAAACTTCTGGTTGAAGTGGTTAACAAGGGGTCTAATTTTGTGGAGTTCATTGTCACTGAGGTGCATGAACCACAAGATTTGCTCATATCTAGTCCTGGCCATGGCAGCAGAGAACACGGGCATATGGTGAATTGGGTCAGTGGACCAATATGACCACAATTCACTCTTTTTAGTAATGCCCATGATGAGGGATAGGCCCAGAAAAGTTTTAAATTCGGAAACCTTGATACGTTTTCCTGCAAATTCTCTGGCAAGGGTCAAATTTGGATTTGCGGCAATGACTTGATCTGCATATAAATTGCTTTGGTCCACAATAGATCTGTAAAGATCTTCCGTGAAAAACAGCTCATAAAAATCCACCTGAATTCCGGGTTGGCCAGTAAATGGGGGAAGTACGGGCACTCCAGAAGTGGTGGGCTCCCAAATTCCCAATCAGGATTTGCAAGCAGATCAGGAAGGGCACTATGGGCTCTACGGGCCTGTCTTCGAATTCTTGGTGGCTGTAGGTCACTACTTGTGTTAGCCACCGCACCGGCTTGAACTGCACTTATGGGACTTGCTTTGTCACCAAGTGTTACTGCAGTGCTGGTTTGACCATGCCCAGGATGTACTAGGCCCCTGGTGCTTGCCAGTCACCAGAAGGTTGAGCGGCACTAGTACAGACACTCTGCTGCATACGAGAACCATGTGATTGTTGCACCTCAGCAACATGGGGTTAGGTATGCCTGACCTTCACAGGGACCACTACTCCGTCGTCAGAGCTATCTGTCAGGGTGCTACTGCTCTCTACAGGTTTGAATACTGAGCCTGATTCTGACAGTGATGCTTCCCCATCGCTCTCATCTGTCATGCTCAGAATTGTGTATGCCTCTTTACTAGTGTACCTCTGTTTGGACATTTTGGCCAATACATTTATAGGTACCTAGTGTGACTCACATGTAAAAAAGCACCTGGTTGTCAAGGATTGTTTGAATCGCTACAAAAAAATGTAACTGCTAGTGCTAGCAGAGATCAGGCCTGTGTATTGGAAGTGACAGTAATCTGCACTTATTGGGAGGGGGGGGGGGGTTCAAACACAGATGCTGGCAGGTGTCAGGTCTGATCCTGCTAATGCTGCATTTTGGGAACACTAAACAATTGGGGGAGCTAGTATAGTTCTGATCAGATCAAAGATATTAATCCGTTCAGTCGCTATACTAGTAATGGAGGTTTTTAGTATGTGTTTGTCACTGGCAATCAAAGGGTTAAAAAGTATTACTAAATATGTGGTGGGCAATCTGATAACTGATGTCACCTAAGACACTAATACAGTGATCTGAAAAAAGATCTGTGCACTATAATAGTGACACTGTGACAGGGCAATGAAGGGGTTAACTGGGGGTGATCAGGGGGTTAAATCTTTATTAGGGGCTATATGGCAGGGACCCTAAAGCTATCTGGGACTGCCTCTAACTATCACTAACTGCCTCTCAAACTAACTAAATTCACAAGTGATACTAATACAGTGATCAGTAACATTTCTGTATAATGTATTTAGTGTACACTGTGACAGGGTTAACAGGGGGTGATCAGGGGTTAAATATTTTTTGAGGGATATATGGCAGGAACCCTAAACCTATTTGGGACTACCACTAACTGCCTATCACACTATCTGAAGTCATAAGTGACACTAATACAGTGATCAGTAAATTATCTGTATACTGTATATAGTGTACACTGTGACAGGGAGTGAAAGGGTTAATTAGGGGGTGATCAGGGGGTTAAATGTGTGCCTATATGTACTAGTGTCAGTGTGCTGCTTCTGTAATCAGTTGATGTTCTCTCTCTCGCGCTGGAACCGAAAAGAACTTCAGGAGAGGAGATTACATCATATCCTGTGCCTGTGTTTACATTACATGGGCACAGGATGTTCTGCCATTGGTCAGAACTGATCAACATGTTCAGGCCAAATATCGTCGGCAAATGGTTAACGGTACCTTAAAAGCACATCTAGTGCAATTTTATTGATATACAAAAAGATTTTTCAATAAAAACATGTTGATAAAAAATATACTTAGATACTAGACATAAAAATCTAAATCTATTAGAGAAATATTGTGTAATTCCCAAACGATTAAACGTATCTGTCCACCCTGCTGCAGTCAGGTGGTGGATTGTCTCGTCTCCAGACCTAAACCCTATTGAGCATCTGTGGGGCATCTTCAAACAGAAGGTGGAGGAGCACAAGGTCTCTAACATCCACCAGCTCTGTGATGTCGTCATGGAGGAATGGAAAAGGACTCCAGTGGCAACCTGTGAAGCTCTGGTGAAATCCATGCCCAAGAGGGTTAAGGCAGTGCTGGAAAAAAATGGTGGTGACCAAAATATTGACACTTTGGGCCCAATTTGAACATTTTAACTTAGGGGTGTACTCAATTTTTTTGCCAGCGGTTTAGACATTAATGGCTGTGTGTTGAGTTATTTTGAGGGGACAGCAAATTTACACTGTTATACAAGCTGTGCACTCACTACTTTACATTGTAGCAAAGTGTCATTTCTTCAGTGTTGTCACATGAAAAGATAGAATAAAATATTCACAAAAATGTGAGGGGTGTACTCACTTTTATGGGACACTGTAAGTGGTCCACATGAACCTGGTGTAGAGTTATTGACTTTTAGGTCAAGAGAGCACTCTTTAGGTCTGGAGGAAAAGAGATTTTACCTCCTCCACCGAAAAAGCTTCTTTGCATTAGGAGCTGTGAGTAGTTCTGGCCAGCTCTATCTAGAGATGGATGCATTCCTAAATGCACAAAACATAACTGGATACTAACATTTATACCTAAACTGTGGATGCATGTGGGTATGGGATTGTGTATATGGAGCTTTCTATTTATTTATTTTTTTATTTTTTTCTGTTGGTTGAAGTAGTGTATTTTTCAGACCTGACTAACTATGTAACTATATAACCTTTATCAAAGTCAGTAATAGTGTTGATGCTGTCTTTGTGAGGGTAACCCCAATCAAGCACAGAAATATATGATAGAAGATCTTAGCTTTTTTCACGTTAGCGCTCCAATATGGAGCAGTACAACCCATTGTTATGCTAATATGGGGGGGGGAGCTTGAATATATATACACAGGTATATTCCATTATTTTTTAATTCTACGCTCACAAGCAGGGGCGGACTGATAACCCATGGGGCCCCCGGGCAATATGAGATCATGGGGCCCCCCTGTGTCCATGTCCATGAGTACACATGTTGCAGCAGGAGTTAAACCCCCTGTTGCTTTTGGTGGGTTATCGTGACCCATTCAAGTGAATGAGGCCCACTTGGCAAACACCCTGCAACCATGTGCAATGCATATAGTTTCAGCATGCTAGTGTGTGATTCAAGGAGTTGAAGCAGGTGATGAGGAGGCAATACAACGCCTTCTTATTGCCTACTTTAACCCTTTTTTTTTGCTGTACTGCACAAGGTTGCACAGCCTTTGCAATGCAGCCCCATTCACTTGAATGAGTTATGCTTGGCAGGTGCTACACCTGCCAAGCGTGACAGGACATATAATTCCTGATGCGGCTGCAACATGTGTACACCCCTGGCCCTTGCAGTTAAAGGGGGTGTGGTGGGGGTGAGTAAATACAGGGCTCAATTCTGAGGTTTTCCTGCCCCCAAACTGCAAATTTAAACAGGCCCTTCCTGTCCTGAACACCTTATCACAGTTGGTGTTAAGGGGACCCCTTGGATGAGGACAGAGAGGGACCCCTGAGATAAAGACAGAGAGTGACCCTTGGAATGACAGAGAGTAGCTCCTGGGATAAGAACAGAGAAGGACCCCTGGGATAAGGACAGAGAGGGGCCCCAGGGATGAGAGCAGAGAGGGGGAGCCTTAGGATGAGAGCAGAGAGGGTCCTGGAATGAGAACAGAGAGGGGGTCCAGGGATGAGAGCAGAGAGGGGGTCCAGGGATGAGAGCAGAGAGGGGGTCCTGAGATGAGAGCAGAGAGGGGGTCCTGGAATGAGAGCAGAGAGGGGGTCCTGAGATGAGAGCAGAGAGGGGGTCCTGGGATGAGAGCAGAGAGGGGGTCCTGAGATGAGAGCAGAGAGGGGGTCCTGGGATTAGAGCTGAGAGAGACCCCTGGGATGAGAGCAGAGAGGGGGGTCCTGGGATGAGAGCAGAGAGGGGGTCCTGAGATGAGAGCAGAGAGGGGGTCCTGGAATGAGAGCAGAGAGGGGGTCCTGAGATGAGAGCAGAGAGGGGGTCCTGGGATGAGAGCAGAGAGGGGGTCCTGAGATGAGAGCAGAGAGGGGGTCCTGGGATTAGAGCTGAGAGAGACCCCTGGGATGAGAGCAGAGAGGGGGGTCCTGGGATGAGAGCAGAGAGGGGGTCCTGAGATGAGAGCAGAGAGGGGGTCCTGGGATGAGAGCAGAGAGGGGGTCCTAAGATGAGAGCAGAGAGGGGGTCCTGGGATGAGAGCAGAGAGGGGGTCATGGGATGAGAGCAGAGAGGGGGTCCTGGGATGAGAGCAGAGAGGGGGTCCTGGGATGAGAGCTGAGAGAGACCCCTGGGATGAGAGCAGAGAGGGGGTCCTGAGATGAGAGCAGAGAGGGGGTCCTGGAATGAGAGCAGAGAGGGGGTCCTGAGATGAGAGCAGAGAGGGGGTCCTGGGATGAGAGCAGAGAGGGGGTCCTGGGATGAGAGCAGAGAGGGGGTCCTGGGATGAGAGCCGAGAGAGACCCCTGGGATGAGAGCAGAGAGGGGGGTCCTGGGATGAGAGCAGAGAGGGGGTCCTGGGATGAGAGCTGAGAGAGACCCCTGGGATGAGAGCAGAGAGGGGGTCCTGGGATGAGAGCAGAGAGGGGGTCCTGGGATGAGAGCAGAGAGGGGGTCCTGGGATGAGAGCAGAGAGGGGGTCCTGGGATGAGAGCAGAGAGGGGGTCCTGGGATGAGAGCAGAGAGGGGGGTCCTGGGATGAGAGCAGAGAGGGGGCCATAGGATGAGAGCAGAGAGGGGGCCCTGGGATGAGAGCAGAGAGGGGGCCCTGGGATGAGAGCAGAGAGGGGGTCCTGGGATGAGAGCAGAGAGGGGGGTCCTGGGATGAGAGCAGAGAGGGGGCCATAGGATGAGAGCAAAGAGGGGGCCATGGGATGGGAGCAGAGAGGGGGCCCTGGGATGAGGAGAGAGGGGGTCCTGGGATGAGAGCAGAGAGGGGGGTCCTGGGATGAGGAGAGAGGGGCCCTGGGATGAGGAGATGGGGGTCCTGGGATGAGGAGATGGGGGTCCTGGGATGAGGAGATAGGGGTCCTGGGATGAGGAGAGAGGGGCCCTGGGATGAGGAGAGAGGGGGTCCTGGGATGAGGAGATGGGGGTCCTGGGATGAGGAGATGGGGGTCCTGGGATGAGGAGATAGGGGTCCTGGGATGAGGAGAGAGGGGCCCTGGGATGAGGAGAGAGGGGGTCCTGGGATGAGGAGAGAGGGGTCCTGGGATGAGGAGAGAGGGGTCCTGGGATGAGGAGATGGGGGTCCTGGGATGAGGAGAGAGGGGTCCTGGGATGAGGAGAGAGGGGGTCCTGGGATGAGGAGAGAGGGGTCCTGGGATGAGGAGATGGGGGTCCTGGGATGAGGAGATAGGGGTCCTGGGATGAGGAGATGGGGGTCCTGGGATGAGGAGAGAGGGGTCCTGGGATGAGGAGAGAGGGGCCCTGGGATGAGGAGAGAGGGGGTCCTGGGATGAGGAGAGAGGGGTCCTGGGATGAGGAGAGAGGGGTCCTGGGATGAGGAGATGGGGGTCCTGGGATGAGGAGAGAGGGGCCCTGGGATGAGGAGAGAGGGGGTCCTGGGATGAGGAGAGAGGGGCCCTGGGATGAGGAGAGAGGGGGTCCTGGGATGAGGAGAGAGGGGGTCCTGGGATGAGGAGAGAGGGGCCCTGGGATGAGGAGAGAGGGGTCCTGGGATGAGGAGAGAGGGGGTCCTGGGATGAGCAGAGAGGGGTCCTGGGATGAGGAGAGAGGGGGTCCTGGGATGAGGAGATAGGGGGTCCTGGGATGAGGAGAGAGGGGTCCTGGGATGAGGAGAGAGGGGTCCTGGGATGAGGAGAGAGGGGGTCCTGGGATGAGGAGAGAGGGGTCCTGGGATGAGGAGAGAGGGGTCCTGGGATGAGGAGAGAGGGGTCCTGGGATGAGGAGAGAGGGGGTCCTGGGATGAGGAGAGAGGGGTCCTGGGATGAGGAGAGAGGGGTCCTGGGATGAGGAGAGAGGGGTCCTGGCATGAGGAGAGGGGGGGTCCTGGGATGAGGAGAGGGGGGGTCCTGGGATGAGGAGATAGGGGGTCCTGGGATGAGGAGAGAGGGGTCCTGGGATGAGGAGAGAGGGGTCCTGGGATGAGGAGAGAGGGGGTCCTGGGATGAGGAGAGAGGGGTCCTGGGATGAGGAGAGAGGGGTCCTGGGATGAGGAGAGAGGGGGTCCTGGGATGAGGAGAGAGGGGTCCTGGGATGAGGAGAGAGGGGTCCTGGGATGAGGAGAGAGGGGTCCTGGGATGAGGAGATAGGGGGTCCTGGGATGAGGAGAGAGGGGTCCTGGGATGAGGAGAGAGGGGTCCTGGGATGAGGAGAGAGGGGGCCCTGGGATGAGGAGAGAGGGGTCCTGGGATGAGGAGAGAGGGGGCCCTGGGATGAGGAGAGAGGGGTCCTGGGATGAGGAGAGAGGGGTCCTGGGATGAGGAGAGAGGGGGTCCTGGGATGAGGAGAGGGGGGGTCCTGGGATGAGGAGAGAGGGGGTCCTGGGATGAGGAGAGAGGGGTCCTGGGATGAGGAGATGGGGGTCCTGGGATGAGGAGATGGGGGTCCTGGGATGAGGAGAGAGGGGGTCCTGGGATGAGTGGCAATCTGCACCTCTTTGATTTGGGGAGAAGGGGCGGTAAGAGAACATGTGCTGGGGGGTGCATTTGGAGGGGAGAGGTCAGAGTTGAAATTCCCTCACACCACCTCCTCACCTTCTAGCACAAGTCATCCCCCCTCCAAAAGCATCCCCCTAGCATATGCCCCCGCCCCCATCACTTCTCCATATGTGCATCCTTGTTATCTGTCCCCCTTCCGTATCCATAAACTATGTACAGTACATACCTCAGATAATCAGTGCAGCTCTTGAAGTTAATGTCCCTCCTCCCCGGCTACTCCTCCTCCTCCTGTCTGTGTACTTCAGAGCCGTGGAGGAGGATCCTTGGTGAGCTCTGTGTACTGTGCAGGCATCAGTTGGGGGAGAGATGTAAGTGTCGGCTGCTGCAGAGGGACGATCGCTGCGTGAGGGAGCCCAGGCACCCTGAAAGAGATGCAGGGAAGGTGTCCTGAGTGCCCACGCTAGTGTGTCTCTGTCAGGCCAGTTACCGGAGCTCAGCGCTGGAACTTGTTCTGGCACTGGGCTCCGGGATCATCACAGATGCTTTGGAAGGTAGGTGCCAGGAGCCTTTCATGGGGCCCCCTACTAGCCCCGGGCCCTCGGGCAGTGCCCGAGTGCCCTAATGGTCAGTCCGCCCCTGCTCACAAGCTTCCTCCAGCTTACAATGGCAGCACACACATATATCCTACTGCTGGCAGCTATCTGTGCAGGAGCAGGTAAGGGGGCCACTGATACTATTATTACTATGATTTTTTATCTAGGGATTTTTTTAAATAGTTTGACACAATTAAAAAAAAAAAAAGAAAAGCAAACTTCTATCAAAAAGTAATGTATATAAACTAGATATTTACAATACTCTTTGAGATGAATGCGGCAAAGTACCATTAAATCTTCCTTAAAGTTGGATTATTGTGTCCTGCTCAATGGCTGCAGGCATTCTGTTGTCCGGGGTTGGAGACCCTAGGTGCCTGCACTTTTTTTTCTCTTTTTTTGGTGCCTTCATTTTTTTTTTTTTTTTCAATTTTTGATCCCGTAGATGGATCCCATTGCCTCTCAGGACCCTCCCAAAGCCTACTGCCTCTCCAACCTTCTCCTTCCCATCTACTCTGGACCCCTATATTCCTACCTACACCACCTTACCCCTCTCCGTCTTAATTAACTCTCTCAAATTCTTGCAGTGGAATATGATTTTCTTCTGTATGCCACCTTCACACTTACAACTGGTTGTTTTTTGTGCTAAAGCTGGTATTAAACCTGTTGAATATTGTTAGAAAATATTCCTTTTCAGAACGTTTGTTCAAATATCTAAGGGCAAAATTTTAAAATCTTTTACAGCCAGACCAAGCAAATAAAAAAAAGAAAAAATCAAAGGACAATGGTGGAAATCTTTTGTTGAATCCAATGGAAGCTCTAAAATCAATACTAATTTTATGTGCATGCACTTGTCAATGTTAAGTAGAGCATTTGTTTTGCAAAAACTAAGACATTGACAATCAGTATTAAAAAAAAAGTAATTAAGAAAGTAATTAAAATTAGTTAAGCTTGTGAAGTCAAATGGCTAAACGAGCAATTCTTATGTTACCTCGTCCAAATAAAATTCTACAGATGTAACGCCAGCATTAGGAATCTCAAAACAGTCAATGGATGTACCATCTTAATATACTCATCATTTTACGTGAACACTGTGTTGCTTCTGCAATCTTTATGCATAAATGAATAATAACAAAGAATATATTTAAAAATGGATTAATAAAACATTTGTATCTCTCTTTTGGAGGGGTTATGAGAAATGGCCTCTCCACACTGGATATTGCACTAAACATGTAGGTAAAAAAGAGAACCAGAATCCTTACTAAGTGTAAGAGTGGTATTGATAATAAATGTGGCAGAGCCTCCACCCAGGACAGGACCTCTGTGAACATAGGGGATTTATTAGGAAATTAATAAGTAATCTGATTAACGTAATTGGGAGCAGAGCAGCTACTGCAACCAAAATATAGCATTAACTATAAGTATATAGATGTACACCATTATAGAAATAATTCAAGCTTTAAAGATGAGAAGAAAAATAATAAAATATGTTAAAAAAAATAAATACATGTTAGAAATAGTGAAAAAAAATAGCTTTAAATTATTTTTATTAAATGTTTCCAAAAACAAAAAGACAAATACAAGTAAAAAGACCATACCTATACAAAACATTTGAAGACACGCGTAGTATTCCTGAAATATACATAATAAAAAGAAAAAAAAAATCCCTAGGGATTCCATATACCCCACAGTGTACACATGATTCCCAGTCCTTTCCTTCTACAAAAAAAAATAGTAAAAATAAACAAAATAGTACATACATCCAATGTACAAATGGGTAATATCAATAGAGGGCCCAATAGGAGTACTGGTGGAACTGTGCACATATACCCTGGTATAAATAGTTATTATTAGAGATACCTCCAGATACAACAAAGTCCAGTTGCAGGGGCCACTAAGAATGGTCATGATGCAGCTTCTGTCTTAGTGTTGAAGACCTGAAGACAAGATCAGTAATGATGGAGAGATCTTCCAACCAGTCTAGAATGCAGATTCTCTCCAGCAAAAAACATGGTGTGATACTGGAACTGAGGATCTACTCTGCATCTTAGTATCTAGTATTTTTCTAATCTGCTATGTAACCGGACCCATAACTATCAGAAGTGGCCATCAGATGCCTAACCTGGCTCTAGCCTATGTTGGTTTATGAGTTCTAAGCTAAAACTAGCTAAAGAATCCCAGACCAGAGGAGACAAGGTTAACTAGGCTAACAGGAGTTGCATATACATGATACTTCGAAAACAGTAATTGGTGGAAGGTGACTTCTACACACATAGAGTAGCACAAAGCTAGCTATCTGATACTGTGCATCAGCATCATGAATATGAGATGTAAGGTTTGCCTGAGGCTGGGGCGAGTCACACCCTGAAGTGTCATCTGAGCCATCTTTGTCACTGACTTGAAGAATAGGCAGCAAATAATTTGTTTGCCAGACTTTGATGTTGGCATCTGGTCCCTTTATCTTGTATACGAGAATCATAGTTACATAGTTAATCTGGTTGACAAAAAGACACTAGTCCAGCATAGAAAAAAAACACACACATACAAATAGAAAACCTCCATATATACAGTACAATCCTATACCCACAGTTGATCCAGAGGAAGGCAAAAAACCCCAATAAAGCTTGATCTAAAGTGCTCCAGCGGGGAGGAATCCTTCCTGATACCTCAAGAGGCAATCAGATATTCACTGGATCAACTCTACCTATAAATATTAGTATCCAGTTATATTATGTAAATTATATAAAAAGGTGATATCCACTTTGTGGACAAAATATTCCTAATAAGCCCCCGTTCACACTGGGGCGACCTGTCAGGCGACCTGGTCGCCTGACAGGTAGCCGTAGGTCGCCTTCCATAGAGAAGCTGCGGACCCGTTCTAATAGGAGGAGACACAAGTCGCTCCGACTTAGAAAAATGGTCCGGAGCTTCTTTGGGGTGACCCGGAGCGACCTGCATAGACTTCAATGTTATGAAGTCCGTGCCGGCCGCTCCGAGGTCGCGCCGCGACCTATGAGGTCGCCCGGCAAAGTAGCGTCGCCCCAGTGTGAACAGGGCCTAAGGCGACACCTCAAAAAAAAAAAATAATAATAATAATAATAAAACGTATGTAACAACAACATAAGCAAATAATACATTAAAGTCCAAGCAATAAAGCTGACATTCTAGTGTAGTGTCAAATATTGTGACAGATTTAAAGCAGCAATGACACCAGTGTTGACAAAGCAGTTCTTCAGTGATCTCCCACAGGCCACCACCAATAAGTGAACTGCAAACTCACCAAAGCGAGTAGCTGCCATCACAGCAGCCCAAATGCCCAAAACAGCATGATGATCAAGCAAGTGACATTGCAGCATAGGGACTCCAATGACTTCTTTAGAAAGCCTCCAACTATGAATGAAGAAAGCTCACCGAGAGCCAGAGAAAGATTGCAATAGTGTAGTAGTCACATCTAGAAGCCACTCAAGCTTAAAATCTCTTCCCTGATCTGAGTGTAACCATGGGGTAGGCCATAATGGATGAAATAGTTCTCCCAAAGCATTCTCACAACTGTAAATGTCCTTTGATCCTTGGTAGGAACAGCTTGCGCGTATTGGGTAAATTTGTTGGTCACCACCAGTAAATTTCCAATTCCTCCTAAATCATTGTCAATGCAGAGATAATCTAAATCCATAGGGCACGAACAGCCGCGGTATCTCTCATTTGGGCCAAAAGAAATGGTCCTGAACCATTGGGCCAAAGTTTTCTCAGGTCCCAGATGACCATGGTGATCATGTAGACTTCTGAAAACAATTTTTTGGAAACAATATGGGAGAACCAGTTATCTCATGATACAACACCACACGAGCTGTCCTTTGTCCTAAACTTCTCCCAATCCCTTAGAAACTGACCACACATAGTAGGTAGAGCTTTCCTCAATACTACTAGGTCTTTGGCACTCGTGGTCGTATACAGGGGTCCAAAAAAGGGATCAGCATGGGGCGCATGCCTGGCTTCTGGACAGGCCGGCGTGTGAGCACTGAGCTACGGGCTCCATCTACTCTCTATGACCCCCGCTTAGCTGCTATCCGCTTCAACAGCATCGGGGGGGGGGGTAAGCCCCATCCCTTTCTGAGACCCACGGGCACCCCATGGGCAAAATAGGCTAGCAGAAGCACATCTATTTCCCTTCAGTTGGGTGACCGTTAGAAAGGGTAGAGGGAAGAGTGCCAGGGAGGCTAGTCCTTAGTTGGTACATCCTAACAAATTTGCCAAGTTGCATGTTGATGGGAATATCAGCTCAGGGGGGGCAGCAATGGAGCAGGCGCCCTCCCCCAGCTGCCAGGGGAGCGGCGGCTCCAGGAAGGAGGAGGGCGAGACTCAGGAAAGGTTAGACAGGTTGTGGTAGTGGGGGACTCAAACATGAAGAGGATAGAGAGGGCAATCTGTAGAAACAATCGTGGTAACCAAACAATATGTTGTTTACCGGCACATCGCAGATCGGGTAGATAGAATATTGGGCGGGGCTGGGGACGACCCAGTGGTCATGGTGCATGTGGGAACCAATGACCAAGTAAGAGGAAGGTGGAGGGTCCTAAAGAACGATTTCAGGGACTTAGGGAATAGATTGAGGAATAGGACCTCCAAGGTGGTTTTCTCTGAAATACTACCGGTACCTCGAGCCACACAAGAGAGGCAGAAGGAGATTAGGGAACTTAACAAGTGGCTGAGGAACTGGTGTAGGATGGAGGGGTTCGGGTTCCTGGAGAACTGGGTTGACTTCTCAGTCGGCTACCGGCTCTTTAGTACGGACGGGGTGCACCTTAATGGGGACAGTACAGCTCTTTTGGGGAGAAAGATGGCCACCAAGTTGGAGGGACTTTTAAACTAGGAGACGGGGGGAAGGGCTCAGAAGTAGAGTCAGTCAGGAGGGAGCAAAGGACAGAAGGAATTATTAGAGTCAGCAGCGACAGTAGATCCAAAACGTTAGTTGGAGGGTCTGTGCGGGCAAACCTCAGACCAAACAGGAATAAAAATAGGCACCATTCACTATCAACTTCCACAAATCTAAGAGGGGTATATGCAAATGCTAGGAGCCTTGCTAATAAAATGGATGAGTTGGAAATGTTAGTATGTGAGGAGGACATAGACCTTGTGGGAATAACAGAAACTTGGTTCGACTCCTCACATGACTGGCTGGCCAAAATCCAAGGGTATACTGTGTACTGGAAGGACAGGGAAGGAAAAGGGGGAGGGGTGTGTCTCTATATCAAGAATAATGTAAGGGTGATAGAGAGGAGTGATATTATGGAAGGGATGAGTACGGAGTTAGAATCCGTGTGGGTAGAACTCCATAGGGAAGAAATAAAGGGAAAAGTAATTGTGGGGGTTTGTTATAGGCCACCCAACCAAAGGGAGGAGGTAGAGCTGGAATCACTGTTGGGTAAAGTGGCAAAGCTGGGATCAGTCGTCATATTAGGGGGCTTCAATTATCCTGACATTGACTGGGAAGAGGGGACTACACACTCACAGAATGCCTGTCTCTTCATGGAAACCTTACAGGACAACTACATGTCTCAGTTGGTGGATTCTCCTACTAGAGAAAATACAGTGCTGAACCTATTGATCACTAATGACCCAGACCTAATCTCGGAGGTAGGAGTCCAGGACAACCTGGGCTCTAGCGATCACAGGATGATCACATTTAGCATAAATAACAATAAAACAAGGCAAGAGGGGAACATAAGAACTCTAAACTTCAGAAGGGCAAACTTTCCCAAATTGTGCTCATTGATGGAAAGGGTAAACTGGGACCAAACCCTGGGAACACTGACCACGGAGGAAAAATGGGAATGCTTTAGGAACATATTAAACAAATGCATCTCGCAGTGCATTCCTATGGGAAACAAATTTAGAAGAGACAAAGCCAAACCTGGCTGGCTAAACCATAATGTTAAAAAACGTATTAGGGGGAAAAAAATGGCCTTCAAGAAATATAAATCAGAGGTCACATTATCGGCTTTCCAGCAATACAAGGAAGCAAATAAGAAATGTAAATACGAAATCAAAATGGCTAAAATCAACTTCGAGAGACAAAGAGATAAGATAGTAAAAAGAACCCTAAGAAATTCTTTAACTATATCAACAGCAAAAAAACTAGGGCAGAGCATGTTGCACACATAATTAATGATGAGGGGAGGATGGTTACAGAGGACACCGAAAAGACAACCGTGCTTAATGCTTTTTTCTCCATAGTCTTTACACAGGAAAAGGAGAGGTACACTGACCATGACTGTATGGTTAGCAGTACTTTGCAGGACTTGCTGCTATGGCTAACAGAGGGTGAAATCAGGGAAAGGCTGGATAAAATTAACACAAATAAATCACCAGGCCCGGCTGGCGTACATCCGTGAGTACTTAAAGAACTTAGTAAAACTATATCTAGACCACTGTTCCTGATCTTTGCTGACAGTATTATGACAGGAAATGTACCAGGGGATTGGAAGAAAGCAAACGTGATACCGATATTCAAAAAAGGGCAGAGGCATGTCCCGCCAAATTATAGGCCGGTCAGCCAAACATTGATAGTATGTAAACTTCTGGAGGGGATGATAAGCAAACTCTACGATATAGTCCCTTAAGACAACAACATCATCAGCAGTAATCAGCACAGGTTTACAAATGGGCGTTCTTGTCAAACCAATTTGTTAACATTCTACGAGGAGGTGAGCTGTAAGCTAGATAGGGGGAGACCAGTGGATGTGGTGTACCTGGATTTCGCTAAGGCGTTTGATACAGTTCCCCACAAGCGCTTAATTTATAAAATAAGGTCTGCAGGCATCGACCACAAGGTTTGCTCTTGGATACGGAACTGGCTAAAAGGGCGTGTCCAAAGGGTGGTAATAAATAGCGCATACTCAGACTGGTCTGGGCGCATACTCAGACTGGTCTGGGGTGGTAAGTGGGGTCCCCCAAGGCTCAGTCCTGGGACCAAACTTATTCAATTTATTCATAAACAGCATTGAGGACGGGATCAGTAGTTCTATATCAGTTTTTGCAGATGACACAAAATTTGTCAGGGCAATAACTATAGAGTGGGCAACGACATGGCAAATGAGGTTTAATGTGGAGAAGTGTAAGGTTTTGCACTTGGGGACTAAAAACATAAAAGCACAATACACTTTGGGGGGGGGGAACCTTTGGGGGAATCAAAAATGGAGAAAGATCTGGGAGTCTTGGTAGAGGATAGACTAAGCAATAGTATGCAATGTCAAGCGGCTGCTGCTAAAGCCAGCAGAATATTAGCATGCATAAAGAAGGGGATGTATTCCAGAGATAAAACTATAATCCTACCACTTTATAAAACTCTGGAGTATTCCGTCCAGTTCTGGGCACCAGTCCTCCGGTAGGATGTGCTGGAACTTGAGAGAGTCCAGAGAAGGGCAACAAAAATAATTAGGGGAATGGAGGATCTCAGCTATGAGGAAAGACTACAAGCATTGAACTTATTCTCTCTGGAGAAGAGACGCTTGAGAGGGGATATGATATCAATGTACAAATACTGTACTGGTGACCCTAGCATAAGGAACAAATTTTTCAGAGAAAGGGAATACAATAAGACACGTGGCCACTCACTAAAACTAGAGAAAAAACGGTTTAACCTTAAAATACGTAGGGGGTTCTTTACTGTCAGAGCAGTAAGGATGTGGAATTCTCTTCCACAAGCAATGGTATCAGCAGGGAGCATCAATAGTTTCAATAAACTATTGAGCGGGCACCTTAAAGACCACAACATACAGGGGTACACAGTGTACAGTTAACAGCAAACACACACACACACATCATAGGTTGAACTGGATGGACTGATGTCTTTTTTAGACCTCACAAACTATGTAACTATGTAACTTGTTCTTGAATCTCTACATAAAACCATCTCTGATATTTTTTACAGGCATAATGCATCGTGGACTTACATCATTGAGAATTATGATTAAAAGGGAGGAAATCCATTATATTGGTGAAAACAGTGGTGTACTCATCATGTACTGCTTTTATTAGTATACTGCAAGTGTAGAAGTTTTATCTGCTTTTATTGAGAGATGGAGTCACACTTTAAATTGTTCTTTTTTTCAGCCTATTCCCTGAAATGTTACACATGCACCGAACAAACCAGCAACAGCAATTGCATGACAGCGGCAAACTGCTCATCCGGATACGGCTACTGTATGACGGCTGTAGGAACTGCTTCAGCATGTAAGACTTTACAAAATGTAGCAGGTTTTCCAGGCATTGGGCCTGATGTGGGTCTGCCATTGTTACTGGCTACCTCTCCAGCCCATGTGAGCTGCGACCCTGGGTGTGAGAACTGAGACATAGATAACTCTGGCATCTTGATTTTGTGGTTTTTATTGTATTTAGGGGATGGGAGAAGGGAATGAGTGGGATACTCCTTTAGGCTC
This sequence comes from Pelophylax lessonae, assembly GCF_965119305.1. NCBI lineage: Eukaryota > Metazoa > Chordata > Amphibia > Anura > Ranidae > Pelophylax > Pelophylax lessonae. The sequence goes on from NC_138772.1 coordinate 14,100,118, forward strand.
AACTAGATACACTTGGGACTTAAGCCAGGAAAAATGCCTGTTGGCGCTTTCTTGACGCCAGCTAACGCTCACTAACTCTGAGAACACACTGTAACTTGATAGAAGTGCTGGATCCTTGACTTTATAAGTCCAAAAGACCCAGGACTGTGGATTGTAGAACTACTGACACTGCTGTATTGCAAAGTCACTGAATACTCCCCTCCCGCCTTGCACTGGCTTGAGGTAGTACGTTGTAGATTTCTGTAAGGCTGCAACTGTTAACTGACACACTCTGTACAATTCAGGGCCCAAATGCAGGTGCCCCCTTTGACCTTGAACTCTTTGGGGTTCACTGACTATACACCCCCCTTTGTAACTTCAGGGTCCTCAACCTAGGTACCCCCTTTCTCAGCTAGCTGACATTGGATCCCAGATCCTCTTCCAGAGTGGTCCCCTCTGACTTCAGGCAGACCCCCAGGGGCAATCCTCAGTACTCACGACCTGTGTAGGTTTTCCTGGGACTGGACCCCTCTCGCTTCCCGCAGGTTCTCGGCACACCGGATCCCCTCAGATCAACTCAGCACTCTCTCTGGACTAAGGCGACACCACGAGACATCCGCTTCCTCAGACAAGAGGAGAGGCAGCCGTTCTCTCCCTCCTGGGACTCTGCTCCCGCCAAAGACACCATGCCACGCACCTCCCTCAAAACTTATACCCACTCCTAGAATCCTTTGCAGCATAATCTGCCTTCTGGGGTAGTTACAGTGCGCCTCCGGGGCTGCGCTCCCTCCCCCACTCGTCAGCGTGGAAGCCGATGCAGCGGGCAGGTGGCTCCGATTGCCGCCTGACACTCGTGATCGTTCCCCGCTGAGAGAGAAGAACATTCAGCTGTTGTAAACGTGCGCCTGTATCTAGGGGGCGAGCACGCACCGCCGCTGGAACGCTCCCGCCCCTGCTCATCAGCGGGGAAGCCGATGCAGCGGGCAGGCGGCTCCGATTGCCGCCTGACACCCACGATCGTTCCCCGCTGAGAGAGAAGAACGGTCGGCTGTTGTAAACACAGCTGACCGTTCTTCTCCCTGGAATGATCATAGAGCCCCTGTGATCCTTCTATATAGGATCACTTGTCTCTATGGTCATTTCAGAAGCCACGCCCCCCCCCCACAGTTAGAATCACTCTCCTAGTTAGTAGACGCAATAACTTTTGCGCAAACCAAATACGCTTATTGCGATTTTTTTTTTTACCAAACATATGTAGCAGAAAACAAATTGGCCTAAAATGTTAAAAAATTTAGATTTTTTTTTTAATTTTTTGGGGGGGGAATGTTATATATCAGTATGTAAAAAATATTGTTTTTTTTTTTTCAAAATTGTCGCTCTTTTTTTAAAAAATTAAAAATCGCACAGGTCATCAAATACCACCAAAAGAAAGCTCTTTTTGTGGGGAAAAAATGACGTAAATTTAATTTGGGTACAGCGTCGCACGACCGCGCAATTGTCCGTTAAAATAACGCAGTGCCGAATCGCAAAATATAGCCTGGTCAGGAATGGGGAAAAATCTTCCGGTCTTAAAGTGGTTAAAAATACGCTCATTTAGAATTTTTTTGTCAAAGACATGTAGCTAAATACATTTTGGCCTAAATATATGACAAAAATTTCATATATTGGATATTTTTTAACTGTCAAAGTAGAAAATGTCAATTTTTTCGCAAAATTTTCGCTCTTTTTTTATTAATATCGCAAAAAATGAAAAGCGCAGAGGTGATCAAATACCACCAAAAGAAAGCTCTGTTTGTGGGAAAAAAAGGACGTAAATTTAGTTTGGGTGCGGCATTGCAATTGTCCGTTAAATTCGCGCAGTGCCAAGTTGCAAAAATTGGCCTGGACATTAAGCAGGAAAATCCTCCGGTCCTAAAGTGGTTAACATTGACACCTACTGCAGATAGCAACTGCTGTGCCTTTTGAACGTGAATGTGAAATGAAATGTAGCGCTTTATGGTGTGAATGGGGCCTAAATATTCTGCACAATCTCAAGGCACCCCATTGTAAAGTGTACAAAAAAATAAATAAATAAATAAACTAATAGTTTTAAGTAGCCGCATCTACACATCTAGGACACCCAACATTGGAGGTAATTTGTTAGGTACATCACAGCACTGGCTGGCTTGCCCTATACACCAATGCTGCCAGAGCTGTCTTACCGAATGGGCACGCTGGGCAGTTGCCCGGGGGCCCCACCTGCCAAGGGACACAGCCCCAGCCAAGCATTAGTCCCAATTCCCATGTGCATCCCACCGTCGAACTTAGCAGGTGGCAAGCGCCTGTTGGCTCTGCGCTGCTGTCAGGCCACTTGGGCCACGGAGGGGGAGCCCACAACTGCAGGAACGCCTGTCCGCCTCCACGGGAACAGGAACACACAGGACAGTCGAGTCTGACTCCTGTCCATGTGTGTGTTCACCGGACCCAGCCGCCCAACTTGGAAGCGGTCATTAGCCTTGCACTGCTGTACCAATAAATATCTCCTTATCGACTATCTGCATTTTTCTTCTCGTGGGTGATTGTGTAGGCGGGGCCCCTGGGCCCATAATGCTACTAAGATGGCACTGAATGCTGCCCTATGCAAGCTTATGGGAATGCAAATGTAGTTAAATCATATCAGAAGAAGGTTAACCACTTGCCGACTGCTCACTAGAGCTGTACTGCGGCAAAGTGGCTCTTGTAGACCTACGTCGGCAGACCCTCCCCCTTCTAGGCGGCGCGCGCGCGCCGCCGGACGCTCGCTCCCGCTGTATTCAGTCACAGCGGGAGTCGGGCCAGGGGAGGAGCAGCGGCGATCGCCGCTGCTCTTCCCCGATTGTCGGGGAATCGAGTGTGGAGATCCGCCCGCTTGTGTAAACAAAGCGGGCGGATCTCCGAAGTGACAGACAGGGTCAGATTGCAGGGTTCAGCATAGCTGAACATGCGATCTGTCCTTGTGTCACTCAGTCACCTCCCCCCACATGTCAGTAAGCACCAGGCATACATTAACCCCTCCCTCTCCAATAAAATTAACCCCTTCCCTGCCAGTGTCATTTTTACAGTAACAGTGCATATATATAGCACTGATTACTGTAGTAATGTCACTGGTACCCCCAAAAGTGTCAAAAACGTCAGTCAGGGGTCCAATCTGTCCGCCGCAATGTCGCAGTCCCGCAAAAAAAATCGCAGATCGCCGCCATTACTCGTAAAAAAAAAAAACACCAAAAATGACAGAAATCTTTCCCTTAGTTAGTAAACGCAATAACTTTTGCGCAAACCAAACAAAATACGCTTATTGCGATTTGTTTTTACTAGTCATAGGTAGCAGAAAACAAATTGGCCAAAAATTTTTAAAAATTTTGATTTCATTTAAAAAAATGTGAAAAATATTGTTATTTTTTCAAAATTTACGCTCTTTTTTTTGTTTATAGCGCAAAAAGTAAAAATCACACAGGTGATCAAATACCACCAAAAGAAAGCTCTGTTTGTGGGGAAAAAGAATTTCATTTGGGTACGGCGTCGCACGACCGCGCAATTGGCAGTTAAAGTCGCACAGTGCCGAATCGCAAAAAGTGGCCCAGACGTAAGACAGCAAAATCCTCCGGTGGTAAAGTGGTTAACTTCAGGTCCAATACACCTGTCAGTGAATTTTGAATGATCTCAAAAGCATGTCAAACATCAAACTGATATCGAAAGTGCCCTACATTTGTTTATGGAAGCCCTTAGACACAGGTCAGGAATCTATAAGGAGTTTTAGAAGGTGTGTGGGACGGGGGGGGCTAGCTGGACTTGCACAGTAAAAGTCAGGATTGAATATACATTCAGGTGCTGGATCTACTGATCATTGGGACATATGGATTTCACCAAATTTTTCCTTATCATATTCTTAGCTTGAATTGGCCAGGTTTGTGACATGCACATTTTGAGAGGTACAAAGTCTCTACGCATTAGGAGGTTACATATTCCCGGTTCCAGGTTTTATCAAGGAAAGAGAATATATTTGATTTTTAAGATTGTTCCGTTTGTTTCCTCTCTGTAGATGGAATAACTGCAACCGTAATCACCAAGACATGTGAAACCACCTGCTCACCCGCCACTGTCACCGTTAATGGAGCTACAGGCACCGTGACCTGCTGCTCCTCTGACCTGTGCAACACCAGCGGAGCCATCAGCATCAAGTCCAGCTTTGCCGCCATTGTCCTGGTGCTGGGATCCATCTTTATGTTCTTCAGTGACTCATTTCTCTAATATATAATGTGAGATAACAGATTGTCCAACCAGCATCAATAAACCTGTTGTAATAAAAACCTTGGTGTTGTGTGCCTGTTTCTTGCCGTAGCTACAATATTATAAAGGAAAAAAAGCAGCGCTCCAAATAGTGCAACAACATATAACATTCAATTGTACGTAAAAAGTGAAATGTTCATGTACAAAATAGAACTCAATCTTAATAATGCAACACAAAAAATCTAAAACAGACCAAAAGTGCAAAACAATCCAGTAAAGGAATGATCCGTACAAAGTGAAAATAAAGGGATCCATCACCAGAAGCACCCTTACACTCAGTGTGGGGATCCTGGAAAAGCCCCACTAATATTTACATTACTTTGTTCTTTTAATGAAACCTAATGCTGGAGTACTCCCTTACCCATATTATTGCTCAAAGAGTCAGAAATTTAGAAGGTAAAGATCTCTATAGAAAATAGGAAGTCTTGTTGCAGTCTTGTGCTAACCACAAGCTAGAGTCTGGGACAAAGTGATGTAATAACCTGTTTACTGTTAGAGAATAGAGTTGAGCGGACACCTGGATGTCCGTGTTCGGCGGGTTCGGCCGAACTTGAAAAAAAAGTCCGGGTCCGTGTCCCGGACTTTTTCCGAACTTTACCCGGACACTGAACCCCATTGAAGTCAATGGGGACCCGAACTTTCAGGCACTAAAATGGCTCTAAAAAAAACAATGGAAAGGGCTAGAGTGCTGCAAATGGCAGCAAAATGTAGTTAACCACTTAAGCCCCGGAAGATTTTACCCCCATTCCGACCAGGGGGTATTTTGCGATTCGGCACTGCGTGACTTTAACGGACAATTGCGCGGTCGTGCGACGCTGTACCTAAACGAATTTGACGTCCTTTTTTTCCCACAAACAGAGCTTTCTTTTGGTGGTATTTGATCACCTGTGCGATTTTTTGATCACACGCTATAAACAAAAAAAGAGCGTCAATTTTGCAAAAATAGCAATATTTTTCACATTTTTTTTTATATGAAATTCCCCCCAAAAAAAATGTAAAAATCAAAATTTTTTAAAATTTTCGGCCAATTTGTTTTATGCTACCTATGTTTGGTAAAAAAAAATCGCAAAAAGCGTATTTTGATTGGTTTGCGCAAAAGTTATCGCGTTTACTAACAAAGGGAAAGATTTTTGTCATTTTTATTGTTTTTTTTTTAACGCGTAATGGCGGCGATCTGCGATTTTTTTTGCGGTACTGCGACATTGCGGCGGACAGATCGGACCCTTGACTGACATTTTTGACACTTTTGGGGTTACCAGTGACATTTCTACAGTAATCTGTAAAAATACACTGGTAGTGAAGGGGTTAACTTTATTTGGGAGGGAGGGGCTGTGTGTGTCCCTAGGGGCGTGCTTTCTACTGTGATTGGCTGTGGCTTCAGCTGTAAGGACACTGATCAACGGATCTACATACTAGATCCGAGTGATCAGTGTCTTTACAGCGAGGAGAATGACAGGCAGCTTGTTTACACAAGCTGCCTGACATTCTCCCTCTCCCCCGCCGATCGCCGAGTGGCCGGCGGACATCGGGTCCGCTGGTCACACGCGCGGGGGGGTCCGTGACCTCGCTCGCTCCCTAGACCCTCACAAGCAAGCAACGTAGCCCTACGTTAGTTTGCCTGTGAGGGGCTGACCGCCGACGTAGATAGTCGTGCGGCGGTCAGCAAGTGGTTAAGAGCATGGCAAGTGCTCTTAAAAAAAAAAAAAAAATTCCCCTTTAAATTTGTAATTTTTAAATAGCAGATTAGAACAGCAATCTGTGGTAAAATATAGCTGAACGCTGCACACAACAGACTGATAAAAATATATTTTTTTCTCCCTCCTCCTCCTCCTCAGTGGGCTCAAGTGAGGGCAAAAAGATCGTTCACTGCACCACCCCCCACACAGCGAAAATCGATGTAGATCGCTAACGGACGATTGTTCTGTCCTGTGTCTCCTATCTGACCCTGCCTAATCTCTCCAGCCTGTCCCTAAAATGCTCAAATATCTTTCCCTGCCTACACTCCGACCTGTCCCCGCATTGTTTTCGGGCACAATTTTTCCCTGTCTGTCCCTAATCAGCAGCAGCCAGCACGTATGATGTGTGCTCTCTCCCTACACTACAGCAGAATGACGCACCGCGCTGTGTCTCTCGAGCTTATAAAGACCTGGGTCACATGCTTCAGATGGCCAATCACAGCTACTAATACATTAGTAGGCATGGCTGTGATGGCGCACACCAGTTAAACGCTTGTTGATTGGCTGTAGAAAGCCCGCCATTACATACAAAACAGGAAATAAAATTACCGAACACGGATTTTAAACCCGAACATACAGTAAAGTTTTCGGGTCCGTGTCCGGGTAGCAAAAATCCAATTATCCGGTACGGACCCGAATAATACAGTCCGTGTTCGCTCAACACTATTAGAGAACTGTCTGTACATTGTCAGGCGCAGTGCATTAAGTGGCCCAAAAGAGGTGGCGTTACTCTATTATAGCCTATAATTTTTTTATATCAGGGCCCCCACAGAGCGCCCCCCACCTCACATCAGGGTCCCCACAGAGCCCCCCCACATCAGGGTCCCCACAGAGCCCCCCTTACATCAGGATCCCCACAGAGCCCCCCCCTCACACCAGGGTCCCCACAGAGCCCCCCCCCCACATCAGGGCCCCCACAGAGTGCCCCCCACCTCACATCAGGGTCCCCACAGAGCCCCCCCACTTCAGGGTTCCCACAGAGCCCACCTTACATCAGGGTCCCCACAGAGCCCCCCTTAGATCAGGGTCCCCACAGAGCCCCCCTCACATCAGGGCCCCCACAGAGCACCCCCACCTCACATCAGGGTCCCCACAGAGCCTCCCCACATCAGAGTCCCCACAGAGGCCCCCCACATCAGGGTCCCCACAGAGCCCCCTCATCCCATCCCAACCCACATCAGGGTCCCCACAGAGCACCCCCCTCACATTAGGGTCCCCACAGAGCCCCCCATCCCATCCCATCCCACATTAGGGTCCCAAGAACTGCTCCTACTCACGTTTTTAGGCTGAGGCTGACACACAGGACTCACTGTGCTGTGCTGGCCTGGTGTAGCTGGAGGGAGGAGGTGGGTGGAGCCAACACTCCACTCGGCACTCAGCAGAGGAGGAAGAAGGCTCTGCAGTGTATGCTGGGGCCTCGCTCTCCTCCTCCTCAGATGACCTCACTGGTTGCTAGACTCCGGGCGGCGATAGCAACCAGTGCACTACAGTGCAGGCCAGCAGTGTGGCAGCTCTGCCGCCACTGCTGGCCTGGGCTGGGACTCCGCAGCAGGGGGACTCACTGGTGGCGACTGGTCTGGCTCTGGAGTGGGAAATATTCTCGGGGGGGGGGGGGGGGCAATTGAGGGCGCAGATGTCCAAAATGAGCGTACCAGTACGCTAAGGCGCACAGAGAGGTGGCGGTATGCTCAAGAGCCATATTTGGAAGTGGCGGTATTGATTACCGGTGCGTACCGGCCCACTTAAAGCACTGGTCAGGCAAGATATGTTATGAATAATATGTCTATACATGAGGGAGGTGTTTAGCCTGGCCTGGATTGGAAGTAAACCATGAGTGGGCGGGCCCAGCAATATCCTGTTTTGTATACTATATAATACTGTATAATCCCCAGAAATAAACAAGTAACGCTTTTACGACACAGTGTTTGTGTCTGAGTGCATTGCTTCCAAGGCCTTGTATGTTTCTGGGTGTGGTGGAATGGAGAAATGCCAGAAATTAGGGTCAGTAAATAAGAGTAACAAAGTTGATAGGGAAATAGAGTTCCAAAAAGCTAGGTTCCAAAATTTGAAAGTAACAATACAAAAAATACAGTATGGTGAAAAGTCTACAGAGGGACAAGGGGGGAATTCGGACTATGCGATACCAAATAATGAAAAATGTAATAGAGAATATAAATGTAAATATTGGAAATTCGTTTTTTAAAAAGGATTTTTTTTATTGATACAAAAACGCAGTAAAATACATCAGTGAAAGATCATTGTTGGGTAAGATAAAAAAACCATGAAAGCATACAAGAGGACATTAATGTACATATACGGGAAGGCCCATGATATAGATACAAATACAGATGTCGAAGGCAGTGGACACAGAAGCCCCCGACACATTAGATGTAGATGTCCACTTTACACCGTTATCTACAACAATTATATCAAAAGAGATAATAACCATACAAACATTTAACCACTTGCCGACCGCTGCACGACTATTTACTGCGGCGGGCAGCCCCTCACAGGCAGAGCGACGTAGTACTACGTCGCTAGCCTGTGAGGGTCTAGGGAGCGAGCGCGCGCCCCCGGAGGCGCGCTCCCGCTCCCGAGTGGTCACGGACCCCCCCCCCCCCCCCCGCGCGATCGTCGGTGGAGAGGGAGAAAGGCAGGCGGCTGATGTAAACAAGCTGCCTGTCATTCTCCCCGGTGTATGAATGGTGATCATACGGTTCTACTATGTAGGACCGTTGATCACTGTTCATACATCTCAAGCCACAGCCAATCACAGTTAGAATCACGCCCCTAGGGACACACATAGCCCCTCCCTGGCAAAAAAAGGTTAACCCCTTCACTGCCAGTGTAATTTTACAGGCCTAGTGCATATGTATAGCACTGATTACTGTAGAAATGTCACTGGTAACCCCAAAAGTGTCAAAAATGTCAGTCAAGGGTCCAATCTGTCCGCCGCAATGTCACAGTACCGCAAAAAAATCGTAGATCGCCGCCATTACTCGTTAAAAAAAAAAAACAACAAAAATGACAAAAATCTTTCCCTTTGTTAGTAAATGCGATAACTTTTGCGCAAACCAATCAAAATACGCTTTTTGCGATTTTTTTTACCAAACATATGTAGCATAAAACAAATTGGCCGAAAATGTTAAAAAATTTTGATTTTTAAATTTTTTTGGGGGGAATTTCATATAAAAAAATGTGAAAAATATTGTTATTTTTGCAAAATTGACGCTTTTTTTTGTTTATAGCGCATGATCAAAAAATCGCACAGGTGATCAAATACCACCAAAAGAAAGCTCTGTTTGTGGGAAAAAAAGGACGTCAAATTTGTTTGGGTACAGCGTCGCACGACCGCGCAATTGTCCGTTAAAGTCACGCAGTGCTGAATCGCAAAATAGGCCCTGGTCAGGAAGGGGGTAAAATCTTCCGGGGCTTAAGTGGTTAAACAGAAAACAAAGCAACAATAATAAAGCAAAAAACCACATCCCATCAAACACTATTTACAGTGAATAGATCAACATATAAAAAGAAATCTGTATATGTGGTGAGAAAACCAAACTGTTTGTCAGAGAATCCAAAAGGACCTCAACGGGATGACAGCCAGGGTTCCCAAAACCCTACAAGGGATCAAGGAGCAAAAAGGCGACGGGGTCTCAAATTCTGGAAACGTAAATGTAAAAAAAAAAAAAAAAAAGATATATTGTAGTGCACAAAGGAGGCACCAAAGGTGTCCCAAATAAAGATGTCCCAAATATGAACCAAAACCTCTATGAAGTTATTGTATCAATAAAAGGGGAGGATATCTAAATGTGAAAGGTAACTCATATTAAGCTGCGCATGTAAAGACAGGGTTATGTATATATATTGCACATATGGAAGGGTATTCGATAGAATAGAGAGTAGGAATTTATTTTTTTAAAAGCAAATGTTCCAGATAGCATCTGAAACCCTGGTTTGCCTTGGCCAGATGAAACCCAGGTGTACTGGAGTGGGTACTCAGGGTATTAGTTTTGCTTTCTGTAGGAGGCAGTTACAGACACCCCCAGTTTCTGTGGATGACTGTGGTTGTGTCCGGAGCAATGGTCTCCCTGCAGAGTTATAGTGGGGAGGCCACTGCTTCTGCGCATGGTGCTTTATATGGCTCGGGCAATGGCCAACTTTTTTGCTTAGATTGAGACTGCTTTCTGGAGCAGATTTAACAGGAGGATATGTTTGGATTTTATTTTGATGAGCTTGGAATGTGATTTCAGCCTGGACTGAGAGATTAGTGGGGCTTTAACCTGTTAATCTTTCCCATTGGGGCACAGAGTACCAACATCTGACTTGTCCTAACACCGCTCCACTCTAGCCAAACAAAAGCTTTGGCTGGAGTTAGGCTGTAAGAGGGTAAATGGGGGGACCCACTGTTTACAACTTTAGCACTAGGAGTGTGTGTTAGAACATACATCTTTCTAATGCTGAGTATGTTCATTTATATCGATTATAATTGCAATGCCATGGAAAATATTTGACTTACATATAAATATGCCTTTATTAAAGTGGCCACTAGGGGTGGGCGGGGGAGGGGGATATGGGTATTGAAGATATATGGATTGCCTAGAACTAATACTGCCCTATTCTTAAGGCCATAACAGAAAACAACTAAAAGATTGGAGGGAAATAAGGTAGGGTAATATGTGCACAAATTTGCCTTTTTTTTTTTTTTTCCTTTTTCCCATATAAAGATAATATAACCCAGATAGATATAATTTTTTTTTTTTCCAAAACATTTTATTGAAATAAAATACAGTAGAATGAAATAACCATTGAACAGCAGTTTGAATGGTACAAAGCGTTACAGAAATATCAACAGTAACATCCAAAATACAATATAAGGGTGGAGGAACAAACCACGACACAATCGTACATTGGAGCACATGGGAGTGCAAGACTGAAACTGAGCATGTAGTATATACCTTAAGTAGTGCGGGAACAGTCCTGCTTCCCATACTCTGATGTGGGGCCACAGGGAGAACGTACAGTCAGAGGCCGTGTGGACCTCCAGAGGTGCGGGATGTGTTACGGAAAAGGCACAATTAGGGGCATAGATGGTGCCTCCCATGGTCGGACACCCCCAAGGGGGAACTCACTGTATCCGGACACAGGGGGCCACCACCAAATGTGTGTGATCCGTCTCGGGGTGTGGAATTCCAAGGAAACCCACAGGAGGGAAGCAATGGAGGCAATCGTGTAAGCCCGTGGGGGGGGGTCGGGTCCGTATCCAGGGAATGATCGGAGGAACGTCGGGATGGGAAGGGGGGGATGAAGGGGAGAAGGGGGGGGGAAGTTGTGGGGAAAAACAGGAGGGAGGAGGCTAGGGATGAGAAACAAACAGAAGAGAAAAAGGCGGAGAAGGAAGGGGGTGGGGAAGCGCCAAAAGGGGGTTTGAGGTCCACTGTGTTGGTGTGAGGTACTCGGATGAAATCTCAATATCTGGTGTAAGGGGGAAGATATCAGAAACACTCAGAGTCCGGTCAGCCTTATACAGCATTTAGGATATAGCGGTAAGAGCAAGAAAGTCAGGAAGTGTTGTAAAGTGTACCCAGGGGGCCCACGTTGTGTAGTACTTGTGGTGAGCATCCTTGGCCTGTGCAATCGTGTCCTCCATTTCCGCCACCCTCCGTACCCTACTTAGCCATTCGGCTACTGTGGGGGGGGAGGTAGAGCGCCAATGACAAGGCACGCACATCCTTGCTGCATTAATAAGGTGCAGGGTAAGGGACTTTTTGTATCCAGAGTAGTGCAAGGAGGTGTGATGAAGCAGGTATTGCTCTGGTGTGAAGTCGGGAGTGTAGGTGGTAATACGGGAAATCAGGGAGTGTACCTCCCTCCAAAACGGTTGGACAATAGGGCATTCCCACCAAACATGCAAAAGGGAGCCCCGGTGTATGCCGCATCTCCAGCAAGTAGGAGAGTTGGTTGTTGAAAACTTATGCAGTAATTCAGGAGTTCGGTACCATTTGGTGTATAGTTTATAGCCAGTTTCTTGAGCAAGTACGTTCAGGGATCCCTTATGCATGTGGTAGTAAATTTTCGTCCAGTCGTCATCAGAGAATTTCCTGCCCAGGTCTCCCTCCCAACGAGACCTAAGTGCCTCCGTGTGTGCATGGGCGGTCGGGAAAAGCATGGTATAGAGGATTGAAATCAGATGGCGATGCGGCCCAGGCGCCTCACAGAGTCTCTCAAAGGAAGTGAGGGATCGAGTCCAAGCTACCGCCGGCTGTGAGCCATGCAGGAAATGTCTGATTTGCAGAAAGCTATAGAAAGGACAGTCAATAGACGGGTATTTGAGCTTGAGGGCTTGGTATGTAAGAGGATGACCCTCTGCAAAGAAATGACGGGCTTGAAAGGGCATGTCTGAAGTGGGCCCCGTGGAGGGAACGAACGGGAGACCTGGAGGGAAGTCTGGAGAGGAGCAAAGGGGCATTAGCGGACAGATAGATATAATTTTTATGATAATTAAGCATAAGTCCTGTAAATTATTTACACAGGAGATATCGTGAAGGACTAAGTGAATACTATGGATTTCTTCAAAATGCCAGCTTGTAGTGTCTGGTTCCTTTTTTGTCCCCCTGCCCCCTCCCCCCCTCCATCCCTTCCCCTTCTCCCTCTCCCCTCCCCTTTTCTTTTTTATATATATATTTTTTTTTGGAGAATATAACCATTGAGGTAATAAGATAGTATTGCATGATGAAATATGAATGAATGCGTAATAAGGAAGTTATATCTTGGTCTAAACCAGATATTAGGAAGAGACGGGTTGGGAGGGGGACTGGAGATCCCTCACGTGCTGTCTCCAACCCTCGTACCCCTGAGGCACGCGTCTGAGTTTTTGGTCTAAAGGCCACCGGACGCTTACACGCTTCTTTTTTAGGATATTTTTGTTTTTTTTTTTCTTTTTCTTTTCCCTTTTTTTTTTTTTTCTTTTTTCTCTCCCTCTCTTTCTTTCCATTTCTATCCTTAAAATCCACAACATGGATACAATTAAAATATGTTCACTAAATGTGAAGGGACTAAATATCCCTGAGAAAAGAAGGATGTTGTTTTCTGATTTAAAAAATGCACATATTGATATAGCTTATATACAAGAAACTCACTTTAAAGAAATTAAAACAACATTACTTAGAAACAGACTCTACCCTTTGATATATCATTCCACAAGTCAGAATGGTAAAACTAGAGGGGTATCTATAATGATTTCCGGACAAGTACCATGGTCATGTTCTCAGGTTAATGCTGACCCGGAAGGCAGATTTCTTTTCTTGAAAGGAAATATAGGGACAGTTAGGGTAACACTTGCCTCAGTATACGCCCCAAATATACAACAAGACGTCTTTATGGCGAAATGCCTTGATCAGCTCCAAGAGTTTCAGGAAGGCCAGCTTATCCTAGGGGGAGACCTAAACATGCCCCTAATACCCTCAGAGGATACATCATTAGGTGCCTCCTCACTACCGCCCAGGGTTAGGAAGAGGATTGCGACACAACTGCATAGAGCACAACTGATTGATGCATGGCGATTACTACATTCCGGAGAAAAAGATTTTTTACTCCCCCCCACACGCATCATATTCCCGGATAGACTATTTTTTTATCCCACACTCACAATTACACTCAGTACAATCGGTAACAATCGGACTCATAACATGGTCAGATCATGCACCTTTGACACTTACATACGCGCTACAAGATACACCACTAACGAGATCACAGACATGGACCATGAATCTGAGTCTTTTACTGGACGCCACAGTTACAACTGAGGTGGAAAAGGAATTAACATTATACTTTCAAACTAATATAGAAGGGAATACAAATTTGGGAGTGATATGGGAAGCCCACAAGGCGGTGGTTAGGGGAATACTCATTAAGCACGGGGCACGGCTAAAGAGACTTCGTACACAACAGATGACCCAACTCCTCCAATCCTTACATGACTTAGAATCAAGGCATAAACATGCTCCCAATGCGGAACTCTTGAAGGAACTCTCCACTGTTCGTAAACAGATAGTGGACCTCCTCCAATACAAGGCTAAGATGGCGCTACAGAGAGGCCGTAAGGTGATGTACGAGTCTGGAGATAAATGCGGGAAAATACTGGCCCGTACTCTACGTAACAATAGAATGAAAACATTCATTCCCAAGCTTGTATCCCCTACAGGTCAGAAAATTGAAAAACCAGAGGACATAGTTAGAGAATTCAGGAAATATTACCAGTCACTTTATAATTTGAACTCGCAGTCAATAGAACCAAATGAAATGGTTGGATACCTTATCAAATCGGGCATGCCAAGTGTATCTGAGGAGGTAAGAGAGGAGCTATCTATCTGAGGAGGGGAGAGGGGGGGAGGAAAGGAATTTTTTTTTTTTCCTCACTGAGAATAATAAATAAGACTCTGTTGGAACAGAGAATACACTGAGAGAGAAGTCGGATTGACTGGAGGAGACATAAATTAAGTATCACATTTGGGGGGAAATAGGGAAATACTGAAGACACACACAATCACAAGGTTGAGACACAAGGAAGTCAAGGGGAATGTAAATGATAAGTATGAGAGAGAACACACAGAACAAGGAATATAGTGGATAAATTAAAGAGAACACTAGATCATAAGAATAACACTAGGGCACAGAGACACATTTTTCTTTTTTATATTTTTTTTTTCTCTCCTCTCTTTCTCCCCTCTCTCTCTTCCGCCTCCCCCACACACTCTCTTCGCGTTTTTTTTTTTATTTTCTAGGGAAAGGCCACTCTGGGTTCCAGATAGACGGATACCCAGGGGGACGAATACATTTAAAGATCGAACTATAAATATAATTATATGCAAAGCTGAGTAAGGCGCGGGGCTACCTGATAAGGGCTCCCCTGAAGAATCGGATGCAATAACCATCAAGGGCGCCTCTCAGAGGGAGGGAAAGAAAGGAATGGGAGGGGGAAGGAAAACTTGGCTCAACGGTGAAAGCCTAGGCACCCCTTGGCCTTAACATCGGTAGGAGATGTAAGGAAAGAAAGAATAAAATAAATAGAAATGAGAGACAGTCATAAAATATCTAGGGTGGTCATGGACCTGGAGACCAGATGGATCCACAGATTTCGAGGGTAGAGTCTGTTTTTTATTAATTATAAAATAAGTGAGGGGTGGTTTTATATAAAAGTGTAACATGTTGTGGAAAGTTCCCTTTTTTTTTTTTTTTTTCTTCTTCTCCTTCTTGTTCTCTTAAGGTTTTTTTTTTTTTTTTTTTTTTTTTTTTTTTTTTTTGTTGGTTTCTTTTGATGTAAAACTAAAATAAAACCTTAGAGGCACTGGAGAATTTTGATAGATAGAACGAGGTGGTTCATATTGAGTTTGAGATCTTTTAGAATAAATTTTCAGAGTTAATAACTAATGTATGTATGAACATATATGTAATAACTATGTGTTAGTTTTTTCTTTTTTTGAACCAAATTAATCAGATTTCATGAATATTGTAAATGTAAATCTCCTGTTTATCCTTTTTCTTATAAATAAATAAATTAAAAAAATAAATAAATAAATAAAAAACCCTTTTTAGAATACTAATTTCCAATATTTACATTTCTATACTCTATTACATTTTTCTTTATTTGGTATCGCATAGTCCCAATTCCCCCCTTGTCGATCTGTAGACTTATAACAGGGAAATAGAGTTGCTAACAGTTTTTGGTGTCAGGAGTTTGGGTTAGGTAGGACCACCTTATTGGTGGAGTCGGCAGGGGGGGGGCTGACAGGGGCTATAGCCCCGAGTTGGCCCCCAAAAAGCCCAGAGTCTCATATTCCTTTTTAAAATGATTAGCCCCGAATCACTCCCAAGGCGTGGGGTTGGTCGGGGCTAAATCCTCAGCATACCATACATCCAGTGATTAGTGGGGCAGCTGCAAAGAAAGAGTGGAGCTGTCAAAATGAAGAATTGATGTCGGGGTGGGCGTGGGCCGACCGTGGGGCTCCGCCCCCTTGTTCCAAATATGCAGGCAGCCTGAGAGGCAGGGACTCAGGAGAAGAGCTCCACCATGGCACCGCCTCCTTGACCCCGCCCCCCTGAAGAGACGAGAAAGAGCGGGCGCAGCATGAGCATACCCTGCACTTCCAGCATGGACCCACAAGATTGAAAAAGAACAGAACATTCCTCCTCAACTGTGAGTCAGACAGTGCAGTGCCTCAGCTGCCAGCAGATTTCTTTGCAGACTGGATGTAATGGGGACAAGGAGAGAGCAGAGTGAGTCAGACTCACTGACTGTCAGTACTATTTGTAGAGTCAGTGGGGAAGAAAAAGACAGATATTGGAGAAAATGAGGGGATGCCGGTGTTTTTCCGTGAGAATTACCTACCCGTGAGAAAAACCTACCCTCGTCACTTCCGGTGCACGGCAGTGTGTGTAACGCGACCGGTTACATTAAAACAGCTGTGCTGCAATACGAGTCATCTCCGCTCCTATCCCGGTCACTTCCCTGCTCTCGGCTAGTAAATATAAAAGCGGCAGCGGGCGTATGAAAAGATAAATCACGGAGCCAAGAGCCGCTTTTATATTTACTAGCCAAGATCAGGGGAGTGACCGGGACAGGAGCTGAGATGACTCATATTGTAGCAATGCTGTTTTAACCACTTTACCACCGGAGGATTTTCCTGCTAAAAGACCAGGGGTTATTTTGCGATTTTTTACTGCGTGACTTTAACGGACAATCGCGCGGTCGTGCGACGCTGTACCTAAACGAATTTCACGTCCTTTTTTTCCCACAAACAGAGCTTTCTTTTGGTGGTATTTGATCACCTGTGCGATTTTTTGATCACGCGCTATAAACAAAAAAAGAGCGTAATTTTTGCAAAAACAACAATATTTTTCACTTTTTTTTATATGAAATTCCCCCAAAAAAAAATGTAAAAATCAAAATTTTTTAAAATTTTCGGCCAATTTGTTTTACGCTACCTATGTTTGGTAAAAAAAATCGCAAAAAGCGTATTTTGATTGGTTTGCGCAAAAGTTATCGCGTTTACTAACAAAGGGAAAGATTTTTGTCATTTTTGGTGTTTTTTTTTTTAACGAGTAATGGCGGCGATCTGCGATTTTTTTTGCGGTACTGCGACATTGCGGCGGACAGATCGGACCCTTGACTGACATTTTTGACACTTTTGGGGGTACCAGTGACATTACTGCAGTAATCAGTGCTATATATATGCACTGTTACTGCAAAAATGACACTGGCAGGGAAGGGGTTAACAGTATTGGACAGGGAGGGGTTAAGTGTGTCCTAGGGGCGTGATTCTAACTGTGTAGGGACAGGTCTACTAGTGTAAAAACAAAGATCAACAGTTCTACATAGTAGAACTGTTTGATCTTCACTTTTACACAGGGAGAACTGACAGGTGGCTTGTTTACACAAGCCGCTCTGTCTTTCTCCCGCTGTAGCGGCGATCGTAGTGTGACCGGCGGACATCGGGTCACACTCCCGCACTCCTCCGTGAACGAGCCGAGGCGGGCGCGCGCCTCGGCGGGCGCGCGCCCGCCCGCTATTGGCTCTGGAGGGAGTGACAGGCGAGCGACGTAGACCTACGTCACTCTGCCTGGCCGGGGCCGACTGCCGCAGTAAATATACTGTGCGCAGTCGGCAAGCGGTTAATGTAACCGCCGCGTGGGTAGGTTTTTCTCACGGACACCGTGATCGTTTTATACTAGTGCGCATGCGCACTAGTCAGCTCCTCAACTCTTCCATTGCGTATCCGGGGCTGTGAGCATGCGCACTGCTGCCCTGCTCAGCTGTTCCTGGCAGGAAGTGACGAGGGTAGGTTTTTCTCACGGGGTAGGTAATTCTCACGTTACACCGGCCCTGGGATGCTAGAGAGGAGCAAAGTCTCAGCAGTGCCATAAAACAAGAATTCTGTCTGGAAGAGAGATAGGGAAGTAGCTGTCTCTGTATTCTCTCCCTGTTTCCTATCTCTCTTCCAAACAGAATTTTTGTTTTATGGCACTGCTGAGACTTTGCTCCTCTCTATCATCCCAGGCATCTCCTAATTTTCTCCAATATCTGTCTTTTGTTCCCCACTCTTCTCTAATAAACAGCACCCTGCTCTCTTCTTATTCTATAAAGTAAAGTAAAGTAAAAGTAAAGTAAAGTAAAAATTCTATAAAGAATTGTGAGTGTATGTCCTCACATGAACGCACCTAGGATTCTAATAAAGTGTATCTGCAACTGTGATAAATAAATAATTGTCATTTAAATAATTTTTCTTGAGCCGCTAGTCAAAAACAACGAGGAGTTGTGTGCTTGGTGAGTGAAGGGGGGGAGACAGCACTCAAAAGATACCACAATATCCTAATTCACATCATAAAGTGCAAATGATACATAATTCATAAAACTGCAAATAAAAAGACACACTTAAAAATATTATGAAAAGTGAACCCCCAACGGGTTCTTCAGAGTGCTGAAATTAATAAAATTACTGAAGAAAAAAAAAAGTCCGTGCTTGACAAAGTTCAGTTTTAAATAATGGTGCAATAAACCAAAAATTCCAAAGTGCTATGTGCTCAGTGCAAAAAAAGGAGGGGATGTCCACATGCAGGGTCGAAACACTGGGGCAATCCGCCACCACCAGGGGCGTAACTACAGGGGTTGCAGGGCCCCATGCTCCCTCTTCTTGTACACCTGGATTGTAGAGAAATCCCTGTCCTCCTTTTACCTCCTATAACTGCAGGAGGAAAATGGAGGAGATTGGTTCCTCTGTATGCTGCCCCCACCACCCCTCCTATCCAGTTCACTTGTGTTCTGCTGTCTCTGGGCCCCTGTGTGCTACCCTAGTCCCCCCCCCCCCCCACTGTACTCCCTCTCCTCTCCTGCCGGCTGCTGCAGGGGATGTGTCACCATAGAGAACCAGGAAGGGGGTCGGTAAATGTGTAATTTACCAGCTCCTTCCTTTTCTGAATGGACAGAGTCATAGTCAGTGACATTGTAAAAAATAAAATAAAATGATAAAAAATGATACAATTAAAATACCAAAAAATAAAAACTCCTGACACCAGTGGGTGAACTTCCAGGATCGCAAAAGTCACACTTGTGACCAGTCCCTGGCATTCCACCACCTTGGGGAGGCCCAAAGATGGCAGGGAGGGGGCCCAGTGCAGAACTTGTGAAAGGGTCCTGCTGCGGAACCGTAATAAAGGGCAGAACAACGAGAGTAAAGGGCCCCAGGATCAGTGGGAAAAGCCCCAGGCTTGAAGGGAAGGGCCCCGGCCAGGGGTCCGGGGGGCCCTTCATGGTTTCTTGCACCGGGGCCCTGAAGGTTCTAGTTACGCCTCTGGCCACCACGTTATGCACCCACAAGCTGTGTAGCAAGTGAAAGTCTCCCTCCTTCCTTGTGCCCCATCTGAGACCACCACACCCATTAGGAGGATATACAGTGGACGCATATTCAATCCCTTGGGAACAGTGGAACAGATCCTCATACACATCCTAGTGGGACCTACACAAAGGAACGGTTGTGGATTATCTGGGAACCATTCCAAATACCATTTACCTGAGCTAGACCCCAAGGGGTCCTCTGGTAAGTGGGTGCATAACGTGGTGGCGGATTCCCCCCAGTTTCGAACCTGCATGTGGACATCCCCTCCTTTTTTTGCACTGAGCACATAGCACTTTGGAATTGTTTGGTTAATTGCACCATTGCACCAGTATTTAAAACTGAACTTTGTCAAGCACGGACTTTTTTTATTTTTCAGTAATTTTATTAATTTCAGCACTCTGAAGAACCCGTTGGGGGTTCACTTTTCATAATATTTTTAAGTGTGTGCTTTTATTTGCAGTTTTATGAATTATGTATCATTTGCACTTTATGATGTGAATTAGGATATTGTGGTATCTCTTCTTCTATCAGTCACTTCTGTAAGGGTCCTTTCACACGGCGCACCATCCGACGAGGTCCGTTCTGCTCAGTGCGGGATTGATCCGCTGATCCCCGCTGAGCAGGCGGTTGACAGCTCCGTCTCCGTTCTGTGTGCAGAGATGGAGCTGTCAGATCCCCGCTATCCTTTATGGAGAGATCGGATGTCCGTTCTCATCTGATCCCATCTGCCAGATGGATGGAAAATAGGGTTTCCATCCGTCCGGATTTGACGGACAGGATCAGATAGCAGCGGGTGTCAGTGGACATGTCTTCGCTGACACTCGCTGCCTCATGGGGGTGCATGGAGCATCCGATCAGATCGGATCGCCCGTGTGAAAGGACCCTAACTGTTAACTTTCTATTGTTTTCTTGCCCTGTCCAAAACACCTTGTCCCCCCCTTTTTCTCTGTTCCCACCAGTGCTGACTGGTGCTCCATGTGTCGTGGGGGGGTGGTAGACGGACCTGACCATGGACCACACCAGCTCCAGCCCACACCGCACACCATACCCCCCTCGGTTGCCAGCTCACTCACCCTGTGCTGCCCCTGGACTGACATGTGGAGGCAGCATCGGCTTCCCCCTCAGTCTCCTCCGTGTCCCCCTTCGTTGGTTGGGCTTCTCCAGTGTCTCCTCCCTCCTCCTCCTTCACTAATAAGATGGCTTCTCCTTTCAACCAATCGGGAAACAGGTGTCACGACCCGCTTCCTGATTGGCTAGGAGGAGAATCCGTGTGACAATAGCGAATATTCATTCGCTATTGTCACACAACTGGGTGGGCTCGGAGGGCAGTGCTGTGCGTCCCGAGACCACCCTTTTTCAAAGCCTATTAGAGCCTCTGGCTCTTATAACGTGCTTAAAAAAATAAAATCCCCCATTGGAATCCATGCGTCTGGCACCCTGCATGTAGATTAGGGGGCTGGACACATGGATAGGGGGGTGGCCCCCCTAATGGATGGTCCGCCACTGGTTCCCTCTCTATTACTTCCCTTAAAACTGTTTCTCACTGTCTCATTCTAATTTATTGAAAACAGGTATTTATAGTGCTGTCAATTTATGTAGGAAGTTGTGAGAGAGAGCAGAGAGCCATCCCTGCCGGAAGGACACAGTGGTTATTGCCAGTGGCTAATCATATGTAAATATCCAACTTGCTGATTGTACCCAAGTCGATAAGTGGATCAACTTGGGTACAATCAGCCTGTACATAGATGGTTTTGAATTCTCTTTCACATTATAGAAAAAAATTGGGCTAACTTTACTGTTTTCTTATTTTCTAATTAAAAAAAGTGTATTTTTCCCCCAAAAAAAAAAAAGAAATTGCGTTTGTAAGACCGCTGCGCAAATACAATGTGACATATAATATTGCAACAATCTCCATTTTATTCTCTAGGGTCTCTGCTAAATAAAAAAAATCTATAATGTTTGGGGGTTCTAAGTAATTTTCTAGCAACAAATACTGATTTTTAACTTGTAAACAACAAGTGTGAGAAATAGGCCTGGTCCTTAAATGGTTAATGTCTCCCTCATTCATCTTTTTTTTGGTGCCCCTTTTTTTTTGGTTGTGGCATCTCCATACTCCACCCCCAATCTGTTCTCCCCTTTTTTTACTCACTGTCCCCCCGCCACCTTTTGCCTTCTGTTCTCTTCATGTCCTCCTGGCTGAACTTTTTCCTACCTCCCTGCAGGGGCGTACCGTGGGGTTGGCCAGAATGGCGCCCGCCAGGGGCGCAGGCCGAGGGGGGGGGGCGGAAAAACACAGTGTAGTGCAGCACAGCAGCAAAGGCAGTGACTTACCGCTCCTCCCAGTCCTCCGTTCAGCCTGCGCCCCCGGCCCCGCGTTCGGCGCCCCCCCCCGGCGCCCCCCGCTCCGCTTCAATCCCGGAAGCCGCTCGCTGTGTGTGTCACTAACTGTGTGTGTCACAGCGTCAGACTCGGACGTGCGATGGGCGGGCCGGCGGCGCCCCTCGTCACAGGGGTCAGGGCTCCACCCACACGATGATCCGATCTGAGATCTCGCGTCATCAGCAGGCCGGGCTCCTAGGCGGCAAGGCAGCTCCAGTCAGAGTCCAGGCTAAGGCTCAGCAGAGCAGGGCGGCTGCCAGTACCGGAATTCTGCACTCTCTCTGCCAGAGTGCCAGTGCACAGTGTGACCCCGACCCCGTGACAGTCAGTGAGTGAGAAAAGCAGGCTCCCAGTCCCAAGCAGCTCCCAGGTACTAATACCATATGAGAAGAACTTGTAAAAGAAGAAATATAAAATTAAATGTATACTGTAAATATATATATATATACACGCACAGGATATGGCATCCCCTATTATTATACTGCACTGTATATATATATATATATATATATATATATATATATATATATATATATATATATATATATATATATATACACACATACACACAGGATGTGGCCCCCTCTATATATATATATATATATATATAATAGAGGAGGCCACATCCTGTGTGTGTGTGTGTGTATATATATATATAGTGCAGTAAAATAATAGAGGATGCCATATCCTGTGCGTATATATATATATATATATATATACACAGTATATATGTATATATATAGTGCAGTATAGAGGATGCCATATCCTGTGTGTATATAATATGTGTATATATATATATATATATATATATATATATATATAGATATATATATATATATAGTTCAGTATAATAATAGAGGATGCCATATCCTGTGCGTATATATATATATATATATACACAGTATATATGTATATATATAGTGCAGTATAGAGGATGCCATATCCTGTGTGTGTGTATATATATATATATATGTATATATATATATAAATATATATATATATATATATATACACTGTATATATATATATATATATATAGATATATATATATATAGTGCAGTATAATAATAGAGGATGCCATATCCTGTGCGTATATATAATATATATATATATATATATATATATATATATACACAGTATATATAGAGTGCATTATAGAGGAGGCCATATTTATACAGGATGTGGCCTCCTCTATACTGCACTCATAGTTTTATATATATACTGCTCCATGTATGTTTAGCCTAAATCTCATCCGACTACTATGCTTCTGAGTCAAAACAACTGAAAAAGGACTGTATAACCTAAATATTATCTTTAATGGATACGCAGGCAATTAAAAATTAATAGAAATGGATGTAAAAAGAGAAACAGCAGAATATCTAACTCTTTAATGATGGGGGGGGGGCGCCGATACAGCTTCTCGCCAAGGGCGCTGGAGACCCTAGGTACGCCTCTGCCTCCCTGTCCATGCTTTTGCCTACATCAAGGTGATGTGTGTGTTCCCACCATCTCAGCTTCATGAGTTGGACATAGCACAACAGACATCCCAAGTCTCCCGCGACTTGCAGGAGTCTCCCGCCTTTGACCGGCGGCCCACGGACACCCGCAAGTGCCGTGTGATCTCCTGGCTGCCACAGGAGACTTAGGATGTGTGCCAAAGGGGAGACCGACGGCGATGGAGCCGAACGCTGCAGCCGGACGATGACGTCACCGCTGTGAGCCGACCGACACTCTGATGGTATGGGATGGCTTGGTCCAAGCATCACACAGTGCCTTCAGTAGCCGAGTGTGGTCTGTCCCATAGCATCGGATTGTCGGTCGGCTCACAGCAGTGACGTCATCCTCCAGCTGCAGCGCTCGGCTCCACCACCGTCGGTCTCCCCTCTGCCTCTTTGCCTGGACAGAGCCCTTCCTGTTTCTACAAGACGATCGCTGGAAGTCCCCCATGGTATGTTACACAGTCCACTGGGGGTTAGCATTACAAGGAACAGGTTGTCCTTTTTCCACCAAGCACTCCCAGCCTTTTTGAGACAGCTACAGGATTGGCTCCTATTCGGCTCTATCCACTGACCAGAACTGTCTTAAAGGGTCAGTGAAGCAGAAACACATGACAGTATTATTATTTTAACTGTTTCCCTTGTTCATCTTAATAAACTGTTCATTTTTTTACTTTATTTGCATTGGCATTAGTATTTTTTTTATCACAGCCCCAAGCGCCTCCGTGTGAGAGACTTTCTGTAGTGTGTTTTTTCCTAGCATCCTCGGTCCCGGGGTTGATCCTCTCTGGCAGCTATAGGCACAAGAAACTGTCACTACACTTCTTGGCGCTTAGTCTCTTTTTTTGGGTTTTAGATACAGGAAGCAGCGGCTCTGCTCTCTACTGCAGCCGCTGCTTCCTCCAGCAGTGCCTGCATGACCAGTATTACCTGCCAGCATTATCCGCCAGCAGTAACTGCCAGCACTAACCGCCAGCAGTAACCACTAGCAGTCTGCAAAATAAGTAGAAAAGGCATGTGCATTAGTGTGTGTAAATTGTAGCAATATATTTTATAATAACTAGTTCTGTTTTGTCATAATATGTAATATCCTTGCAGGGGGGGGGGGGGGGGGGGGGAGCCTATTAGAGCCTCTGGCACTAACCGCCAGCAGTAACCACTAGCAGTCTGCAAAATAAGTAGAAAAGGCATGTGCATTAGCGTGTATAAATTGTTGCAATATATTTTATAATAACTAGTTCTGTTTTCACCTCCCTGAAATGAGTTTTGGCAGGTTGGGATGTCTGGCACAAGCAGTGAGTCAGGCAGTGAGTGGGGGTGGGGTAAAGCTCTGCTGTCCTGCTTTCAGGACATTTGATGGATGAGAGGTGGTAGAGCTGCAGAAGGAAGCAATGGGGAGTTGGGAGACATTACACACAAATAATAATAGACATTAATCATTCTCTGACAGTTGCCAGTCCTGGTCAGTGTAGTGTAGTGGTCAGTGTAGTGTAGTGGTCAGTGTAGTGTAATGGTCAGTGTAGTGTAATGGTCAGTGTAGTGTAGTGGTCAGTGTAGTGTAATGGTCAGTGTAGTGTAATGGTCAGTGTAGTGTAGTGGTCAGTGTAGTGTAGTGGTCAGTGTAGTGTAGTGGTCAGTGTAGTGTAATGGTCAGTGTAGTGTAATGGTCAGTGTAGTGTAGTGGTCAGTGTAGTGTAGTGGTCAGTGTAGTGTAATGGTCAGTGTAGTGTAATGGTCAGTGTAGTGTAATGGTCAGTGTAGTGTAGTGGTCAGTGTAGTGTAGTGGTCAGTGTAGTGTAGTGGTCAGTGTAGTGTAGTGGTCAGTGTAGTGTAATGGTCAGTGTAGTGTAATGGTCAGTGTAGTGTAGTGGTCAGTGTAGTGTAGTGGTCAGTGTAGTGTAATGGTCAGTGTAGTGTAATGGTCAGTGTAGTGTAATGGTCAGTGTAGTGTAGTGGTCAGTGTAGTGTAGTGGTCAGTGTAGTGTAGTGGTCAGTGTAGTGTAGTGGTCAGTGTAGTGTAATGGTCAGTGTAGTGTAATGGTCAGTGTAGTGTAGTGGTCAGTGTAGTGTAATGGTCAGTGTAGTGTAATGGTCAGTGTAGTGTAGTGGTCAGTGTAGTGTAGTGGTCAGTGTAGTGTAATGGTCAGTGTAGTGTAGTGGTCAGTGTAGTGTAGTGGTCAGTGCAGTGTAGTGGTCAGTGTAGTGTAGTGGTCAGTGCAGTGTAGTGGTCAGTGTAGTGTAGTGGTCAGTGTAGTGTAGTGGTCAGTGTAGTGTAGTGGTCAGTGTAGTGTAGTGGTCAGTGTAGTGTAATGGTCAGTGTAGTGTAGTGGTCAGTGTAGTGTAGTGGTCAGTGTAGTGTAGTGGTCAGTGTAGTGTAATGGTCAGTGTAGTGTAGTGGTCAGTGTAGTGTAATGGTCAGTGTAGTGTAGTGGTCAGTGTAGTGTAATGGTCAGTGTAGTGTAGTGGTCAGTGTAGTGTAATGGTCAGTGTAGTGTAATGGTCAGTGTAGTGTAGTGGTCAGTGTAGTGTAATGGTCAGTGTAGTGTAGTGGTCAGTGTAGTGTAGTGGTCAGTGTAGTGTAGTGGTCAGTGCAGTGTAGTGGTCAGTGTAGTGTAATGGTCAGTGTAGTGTAGTGGTCAGTGTAGTGTAGTGGTCAGTGTAGTGTAATGGTCAGTGTAGTGTAGTGGTCAGTGTAGTGTAATGGTCAGTGTAGTGTAGTGGTCAGTGTAGTGTAATGGTCAGTGTAGTGTAATGGTCAGTGTAGTGTAGTGGTCAGTGTAGTGTAGTGGTCAGTGTAGTGTAATGGTCAGAATTATTCCAACTCTGCTACTTTGGCTTTAAGTTTGAAATTCCCTTTTCAATTTCCTGTAATTCTCTCTTTATTGAAGAGACCATATAATCTGATAAGTAGGCAGAGATTATGTGGAGTGGGTGGAGCTTCGGGGAAGTGGGTGTGGAAAGTAATTGATAGCTGTGCTGAAAAGTGTCCCTGGAAATTTTTTTCAAATGTTGGCAACTATGGGACTGCTCCAACTTTCTCTTCGCTCTCAAACGTGAGGCCTGGAGCCGGAGGACAGGCTGACTGGGGGCACAAAGGTGTGATACAAGATGGGCAGGAGGCGCAGGCTACTGCGGGAGCTGCTGGAAGTGAAAGAAAGAAGAAGACTGGCACCATGGCATGGAAGGTACTGTCTGTCATCATACACAGACCTGGCCTGCAGATCTGCAAACAGACACTCTGGGACAATGGGGAGAGACTGCAGCTAGGAACAGGGCTAGGGGTCTCTGACATCTCCCCCTCACTCCCCTCTCTCAGCCCTCCCTCTCCAAGCCCCCCTCCCCCCACTCTCAGCCTCCCTCCCCCCTCTCTCTGTCCCCTTCCCCCCCACTCTCAGCCCCCCTCTAGCAGCCTCCCTCCCCCACTCTCTGCCCCCCCTCTCTGTCAGCCCTCCCCTCTCTCTCAGCCCTCCCTTGCCCTCACCCCCCCTCTCTCAGCCCTCCCTCCCTCTCTCTCTCTCTCTCTCTCTCAGCAGTACCCACCAGCATTACCCAGCAGCAGTAACCACCAGCACTACCCACCAGCGGTAATCACCAGCAGTATCCGCCAGCATTACCTGCCAGCAGTAACCACCAGCACTACCCACCAGCGGTAACCACCAGCATTACCCACCAGCACTACCCGCCAGCGCTACCCACCAGCATTACTCACCAGCAGCACCCGAAAGCATTACCCACCAGCTTTACCCACCAGCAGTAAACGCCAGCACTACCTGCCAGCAGTAACCCCCAGCACTACCCACCAGCAGTAACCGCCAGCACTACCTGCCAGCAGTAACCCCCAGCACTACCCACCAGCGGTAACCACCAGCAGTACCCACCAGCACTACCTGCCAGCAGTAACCCCCAGCACTACCCTCCAGCGGTAACCACCAGCAGTACCCGCCAGCACTACCTGCCAGCAGTAACCGCCAGCACTACCCACCAGCTTTACCCACCAGCGGTAACCACCAGCATTACCCGCCAGCACTAACGGCCAGCACTACCCACCAGCATTACTCACCAGCAGTACCCGAAAGCATTACCCACCAGCTTTACCCACCAGCGGTAACCACCAGCAATACCCGCCAGCACTCCATGTCTGACCCTCTCTTCTCTTCTCCTCCTCTCTCCTCTCTTCTCTTCTCCTCTCCATGTCTGACCATCTCCTCTCTTCTCTTCTCCTCTCCATGTCTGACCCTCTCCTCTCTTCTCCTCTCTATGTCTGACCCTCTCCTCTCTTCTCCTCTCCATGTCTGACCCTCTCCTCTCTTCTCCTCTCTATGTCTGACCCTTTCCTCTCTTCTCCTCTCCTCTCCATGTCTGACCCTCTCCTCCATGTCTGACCCTCTCCTCTCCATGTCTGACCCTCTCTTCTCCTCCTCTCTCCTCTTCTCCTCTCCATGTCTGACCCTCTCCTCTCTTCTCTTCTCCTCTCCATGTCTGACCCTCTCCTCTCTTCTCCTCTCCATGTCTGATCCTCTCCTCTCTAATTTTATCCTCTCCATGTCTGACCCTCTCCTCTCTTCTCCTCTCCTCTCCATGTCTGACCCTCTCCCCCATGTCTAACCCTCTCCTCTCCATGTCTGACTCTTTCTTCTCCTCCGCTCTCCTCTTCTCCTCTCCATGTCTGACCCTCTCCTCTCCATGTCTGACCCTCTCCTCTCTTCTCCTCTCCTCTCCATGTCTGACCCTCTCCTCTCTTCTCCTCTCCATGTCTGACCCTCTCCTCTCTTCTCCTCTCCTCTCCATGTCTGACCCTCTCTTCTCCATCTCTGACCCTCTCCTCTCCATGTCTGACCCTCTCCTCTCCATGTCTGACCCTCTCCTCCATATCTGACCCTCTCCTCTCCATGTCTGACCCTCTCCTCTCCATGTCTGACCCTCTCCCCTCATGTCTGACCCTTTTCTCTCCTCTCCTATCTTCTCCTCTCCATGTCTGACCCTCTCCTCTCTTCTCCTCTCCATGTCTGACCCTCTCTTCTCCTATCTTCTCCTCTCCATGTCTGACCCTCTCCTCTCCATGTCTGACCCTCTCTCCTCCATGTCTGACCCTCTCCCCTCCATGTCTGACCCTCTCCTCTCTTCTCCTCTCCTCCCCTCTCCTCTCCATGTCTGATCCTCTCCATGTCTGACCCTCTCCTCTCCATGTCTGACCCTCTCCTCTCCATGTCTGACCCTCTCCTCTCTTCTCCTCTCCTCTCCATGTCTGACCCTCTCCTCTCTTCTCCTCTCTTCTCCTCTCCTCTCCATGTCTGACCCTCTCCTCTCTTCTCCTCTCCTCTCCATGTCTGACCCTCTCCTCCATGTCTGACCCTCTCCTCTCCATGTCTGACCCTCTGCTCTCCTCTCCATGCCTGACCCTCTCCTCTCCATGTCTGACCCTCTCCTCTCTATGTCTGACCCTCTCCTCTCCTCTCCTCTCCTCTCCTCTCCATGTCTGACCCTCTCCTCTCTTCTCCTCTCCTCTCCTCACCATGTCTGACCCTCTCCTCTCCTCTCCTCTCCATCTCTGACCCTCTCCTCTCCATGTCTGACCATCTCTTCTCCTCTCCATGTCTGAACCTCTCCTCTCCATGTCTGACCCTCTCCTCTCCATGTCTGACCCTCTCTTCTCCTCTCCATGTCTGACCCTCTCTTCTCCTCTCCATGTCTGACCCTCTCTTCTCCTCTCTTCTCCTCTCCTCCATGTCTGACCCTCTCTGCTCCTCTCCATGTCTGACCCTCTCTTCTCTCCTCTCTTCTCCTCTCCATGTCTGACCTTCTCCTCTCCATGTCTTACCCTCTCCATCCCACCCCATGTCTGACCCCCTGTACTCCTCTCCATACCACCCCTTGACTGACCCTTGACTGAGGGGGGCATTGGGTGGAGCTTGGGTGGTACTTTTAAATGTGGGAGGAGATTTGGCGGGACTACCTTCGTGCTGAAGCCCCTGGCCTTTTTCCCACCTAGCAACGCCCTGGCGTCTGTGTCACAGACCTGAAGACAAGATCTGTGGTCATGGGAGTATCCTCCAACTTTTGTCCAACCAGCCTGGAATGGAGTAATAAAGTATGATATCCCATGCAGAGGAGTGTAAAATACATTTCTATAAGAAACTGGAGTTGCTGCCACCCCCTCTTCTTCCCCAAAGGGGAAGTCTAGGTATAAAAGGTAAGTTTGTGGGCTAAAGGCGCTACTCTATAAGATAATGTGATGAATCAATTAAATGTGCGTTATCTCCAAAATAAAAGGATATGCAAAATATCTAATAGCATATGTATTAATATCCCAAAGTGAACATAAAGTGACCAGTCCAATGTGTATATTCCTTTCACCTTAAAGTGCTAAGAAATACTATGAATGTACTGAAAAAAATCACTATATATAATGCTGAATAAGACAATTCTATATTGCACCACTAGAGGGAGTGTATATCCTGCTTATGCACTTCTATATGATATTCCATGCAGTGTTGGTATCTGAATCCAAACCAATAAATGTGCAAACATATAAAGTGCCAAGTGTATAAATAATTATCAAATAAATATTAAATAAATAATAAATTGTAACAGTGCCAAGTATTAATGTCCACAATAATTAGTGCTTAGTCCCTTAGCATCAACGTGCCAGTGGCATCGATCAATGCAGACAACTTAAAACAGATGAATCTGAAGTGATCCGTGCTGTTCCGTGCTCCTTAGTGCTTAAAAGGCTGTGCTGTGCTTTCCCCCAATGGTGTTGCTCTCACCACAAATCCATCCCCGTGAAGGGGTATAAGGCCTTTCTGCAGTAAGGTATTTTCAGCATCTCCTTATAAAAATAATGCGGACAGCCCATAGTGTACCAGTGTGATAAATTTATTTAAAAATTACAGCATCCACTTACGGTATAGCAGCAGCATGCAGATACAGCGGCATTCCTGCCGGATGTCTGGGAGGCCCGTAACCAAACAACTGGAAGTGACGCAATGACGCTCAAGTCCCGACATACGCGTTTCGCCAGTCTGCCGTCATCAGGAGCGGCCTGGAATGGAACTTCTCTTCGATAGGAACTGTAGTGCACGAGTCAGCTTATCCACTCTGCGCTTTAGTCCCTTCCTAGTAGTGTGTAACACTA
Source organism: Pelophylax lessonae (assembly GCF_965119305.1). NCBI lineage: Eukaryota > Metazoa > Chordata > Amphibia > Anura > Ranidae > Pelophylax > Pelophylax lessonae. The sequence continues at coordinate 14,130,536 of NC_138772.1, forward strand.
ACATTAAGGACGGATTCCACCCACATGCCTGACAAGCAGCTGGCTCAGCCTCTCAGCGCACTGCAAAGAGCCTGATCAAGCCACTCCTGCCCCCCCCCCCCCACTGCCCAACACTTCAGTGAGTGCTGAAGGGGCAGAGCAGAGAATAGTGACTGACAGTCATCACTCTCTGTTCAGTGAAGACCAAAAACTGTCCTCAGGAAGGATGAGCTTGAGCTTGACAGAGAAGGGAAACAAAGCCCTGGAGAAGAGATATGTGAGAGGAGACATGATCGCAATGTACAAATATCTAAATTGTGATTCCAGAATAGGTAGAAAACTATTGGGTCTCAGGTCTCTTAACCCCTTAGCACTGGTGCCTTCTGGCCCTTTAAGGGCTTATGATCACATGATTGGTTGTCACGGTAGTCACTAGTTCGAAAAGCTCCCCATCACTGCTTTCCGTTAGCCGCTGGTAACTGTGCCGGGAGCGTGCAGGGCACACGCTC
>NC_138772.1:14131223-14243723 GCF_965119305.1 Pelophylax lessonae
CTCAAGTCTGCAGCCCCCGACCCCCAAACCGCCCATCCCCCCTCACAAATCTCTGCTTGTTCTCTGGGGCATGCTTCATCACCGCCCCTAAAACTGTGACCAAGGTGTCACCAACACCTCATATTAAACAACTGATGTTGGGGAGTTGTTAGGTAGGGCGTCCAATGATGTCAGCACTGGGCACCCAATCACAGTGCTAACGGGCAAGATCAAAGGAGCCTACTGGCTCATGGGTCTGGTTAGCATAAACTGGGTTAAGGAGAAACTTAGTCCCATAATGTTTTCCCTCCTCCGATCATATGACTATTAGTAAAGCCTGCTTCCTGGTATGATGTGGCAATGATTTTGGGCTGAATACCTGTCTGGGTTGCCAACTGTCATTAAATTAAAGTACAGTTTTGAAAAATCTGTAATTTTTGCATCTGTTCATTAATGTCTGTTATGAACACGAAGTCTGCATGTCCGTAACGTAAATTCACGGACAGATGCAAAAATGCAAAAATTTTACAAAATGTTCGGAAATTTGCTGAGAGTTGGCAACTCCTGATACCTGCTTATCGGCTGTGGCCAATCACAGCACAAAGTTCTGTGTTTACAAACACACAGAACAGCAATCTGGTTGTTTTTTTCTTCCTGAAAAAACAGGGAGAAAAAACAGCCAGATCTGTGAGTAAAAGCAGTATGCATTATACTGTACATTGTTAGGCACACAGTTAGCCCCTTGATGTTAGCCCCTTCCCTGCCAGTGTCATTAGTACAGTGCAGGAATATTATATCTAATCACTGTATTAGTGCCCTAGTGACGTCAGTGTCAGGTTGTAAGTTAGTGTTCCTCCCAGCCAGTGTCTGTTAGTGCCAGATTGTCTGCCAAGATATCACAGTCAGACTATTAGTTGCTGATCACCGCCATTACCAGTATAGTGTCTATAGCTGTGTAAAATTCCAGTATATATACCATAGTTTGCAGAAGCTATAACTTTTACACAAACCAATCAATATACATGTAGCACTGCACCCTAGAGGGACTGCTGGATATTACACTTTAGGGATTCCCCTGGGTTACCCGTAGCAACTGTTTGCAGAAAACCAACACTTCAAGTTCTTGGCTCAGTCAAAGATCAGTCCAGGGGTTGTTGTTTTTGTGGTTTTATTTAAATTGGGATGGGAGAAGGGATGAGTGGGATACTCCAACTGTTAACTATTCACAATACTGAGGACTTCTAACTTGGGAATGCGGCAAGGCCACTACTTTATCCTGCCACTTGAATGAAAAATGAGGTAAGTGTTCCTATAATATTTCTCTTCAGGGTACTCCCCTAGTACCCCCTTTTTCTCTGGGCTTGCTGACACCTGTCCACTGACTTTACACTCCCAAGTGGTCCCCTTTCTGGGCAGACCCCTGGGGCAAGTTTCCTCTGTACTCACAACACTGTTTTTCAAAATTCTGCTTTGCCCCAACTCCTGTAGTCAGCGTCTCCTGGACCTCTGGGTTCAGCCTCACACCACCGGTACACCAGGCCGACTGCCTGTGATCACCACCAACTGCTGCAGAAGAGGAGGCAGCTGCCACCCTCCGTCTGGGCAGGGCTGGATGTTGGCCTAGGCCAACAAGGCCCAGGCCTAGGGCAGCACTTTGGCAGGGGGGCAGCAAAAAGTATTGGCCACCCTGTCGAGTCTGAGGACACAGGGGGAGTGGCAGCAGAGCGCCTGGCCCCCCCGCGCGGCTCACCCCGCCTTTGTCTTATACCCTCTCTCTCACCCCCCTCTCTCTCTCTCTCCAGCCCCTCCTCTCTTGGTCTTATACCCCTCTCTCACCCCCCTCTCTCTCTCTCTCACCCCTCCTCTCTCTTTCACCCCTTCTCTCTCTCTCTCACCCCTCCTCTCTCTCTTACCCCCCTCTCTCTCTTACCCCCCCCCCTCTCTCTCTCTCTCTCTCATCCCCCCTCTCTCTCTCACCCTCCCCCCTCTCTCTCTCTCTCTCATCTCCCCTCTCGCTCTCTCTCATCCCCCTCACCCACCGCCCTCTCTCTCTCCCTCACCCACCCCCCTCTTGTGAGATTCTCAGGGGTTCATTCTGGGACTTGTAGTCCTTCAATTTTGGAGGGAGCCCCATCCTTCTAAAAAAGGAGTGGGGAAAATTTACATAGGGGGGGGGGGGGATGCCCAATTTTAGTCTTGCCTAGGGCAGCACAAAACCAAAATACACCCCTGCTTCTGGGACCTGGCTTCCCATCAAAAATACCTCTATCTCATGTGCCCTTGGTTTTTATACCCTGTCCCCTAATGCACCACAGTCTGTGCCAAGCCCTGGGACAGTACCAAAAGCCTGTGTGTCATTGGTCAGGTTTCCCTCCAGTATCCAACGGGCCTCCCCATTGGATCAGCTGGGGAAACTCCCTGAGACCAGATGAATCACACAATAGGCACACTGAGTAGATCTAATTATAAACCCCCCCCCCCCTTAATAAGCAGAATGCATGAAGATTTTGCCTGCTGCTCTTCTGGTAAGCAGAGAGCAAAACTACACTCTCTACCTAGCACCTGACTAGGAGGGTGCTACCTACATATATATTGGGATTTGTTTTATCAAAGATATGTAGCAAAATACATTTTGGCCTAAATTTATGCTGAAATTTAAATTTTATTGGATATGTTCTACTGTTTAACAAAAAGTAGAAAAAAAACTTTTTTTTTTCCCATTCATATCATAAAAAAGATAAAAATTACCACCAAAAAAAAAGCTCTATTTGTGTGAGAAAAAATATATATATTACATTTGAGTACAGTGTTGCATGACTGTGCACTTGCCAGTTAAAGTAGCGCAGTGCTGAATAGCAAAAAAATGCCACTGTAATAAAGGGGGTAAAACCTTCCGGAGGTTAAGTGGTTAAATAAAACACATATTTATAAAGCAAGCTACTCTCTCCACCTTGGACCCAGCTGTCTGTAGAAAATAATTGCTACGTGGCACAAACAGTGTCACTTTACGATTATAGTATCATAATTTGCACAATAAGAAATAAGGACTGCAATAAAAGCAGGGAATATGTGCAGTTAATCACCCACTCCAACCAAAGAGTGGCGCCAAGTAGTGGGTGTGGTCAAGGATCAGAACTGTGTACAAGGAGCAAGGTAAATGCATAATACACAGGGCTCAGGGGTATGTGTCATGCAAGGCGCAAGAATGGGTGACACAGACCAATATATTTAATCAAAAAGTACCTTCCCCGACCCTCCCTAGTACAGAGCTCTTATATATATACCCCCCTCCACAATAAAGAGCTCTCCACCCACTCTGCCTTCCCCCCAGTGTAGATCTTCCCCTAACATTACAAGCCCCCCCCAACACAATATTGAGCCCCCCCCCCATTACAGAGCTCCTGCCCAAAACAAACCACACCCCCCCACACTGTACAGAGCCCCCCACAGAAGAAAATCCCCATACATAGTATAGAGCCCCCATACACAGTATAGAGCCCCCATACACAGTACAGAGCCCCCATACACAGTACAGAGCAAGGCTGGCCCAAGACATTGTGCTGCCTGGGTCCAAGAATTAAATGCTGCCCCCCCCCCCCCGGAAAGAAAAAGCATGCCCACCAAAAGGCCCCCATATCCATTATTTTAAATAAATCAAAAATTTAGAAAATATTATATATACTGTTATCTTCTTCCATAGCTCACCACCAGACTGGTCCACCAAACACCCACTGTCTGTCCTCTTGTCACTACTGTGTCTGCCGCGAGCACCACCCTAGAAGATTCAGCCTGCCCTGCGTAAGATGGAGAGCACTGATGTCTGACGTCATTGTGCAAACCATGATCACGTGAGGGACATTCCCAGGAGGAGACGCTTCGCCTCCTCTAACTCATCAGTTTTCACTACAAGCGGCAGTATGAGATGGGCAAATGCCGCCCATACCGTGCCGCAAACTGATGACACAAAAAATTGCTAAAAAAAAAAAATCTTGGGAGTCAATTTGCTGCCCCTCTCAAAGTTCCGCCTGGGTCCAATAGACCCAGCAGGATCCATGATAGGGCTGGCCCTGGTACAGAGCCCCCATACACAGTACAGAGCCCACCACAGTACAGAGCCCCCATACACAGTACAGAGCCCACACAGTACAGAGCCCCCATACACAGTACAGAGCCCCCATACACAGTACAGAGCCCCCATACACAGTACAGAGCCCACCACAGTACAGAGCCCCCATACACAGTACAGAGCCCACCACAGTACAGAAACTCCCCCCACACAGTCTAGCCCCCCCCCCCAGTACAGAGCCCCTCAAAAAGTACAGAGCTTCTATGTTTACAGTGACAAGTCGAAGAGGAAAGGGTTGTCAAAGGTGGTGGAACAGGCACCATGTTTTGGCTGAAAAAAAAGCCCTGATTAAAAGTATCCGATTGTAGCCACTAGTGGCGATTTTTCCACTGCATGGAACCGAACGGTTCGGCTCGCTTTGTGCTTCTCCACTGCTGGTACCGCATGGTAAGGTGTAGGAAGGGTTCGGTACGGTACGGTACGGTACGGCGGCGCTTTTCCACTGCATGGAACCGAACGGTACGGCTCTCAAAAAAAGTACCACCTCGATTGTGGTTCCAAGAGGTACCATACCCGGTACCATATCCCACAATCCTTTGCATGCAGTCACTACTAGCCACTGATTGGTCAATCAATCCCACCCACCCCGCTGTTATCACAGCCACTTAACTTTAGTACTACTTTAGTGGAAAAGCAAACCATACCGTACCGTACCGAACCGTTCCAACACCGTACCATGCGGTACCAGCAGTAGAAAAGCAAACCGGGCCAAGCAGGGCCGAGTAGAGCCAAGCCAGTACTTGCAGTGGAAAAGTGCCATAGGAGAGACAAACTGGAAGCTCTGCAGCAATGTACGGAGCTGCTCTGACAGAATGGGGCAGAACGAAAAGACAGAAATAAGGGTGGAATGACTCAAGTGTTTTCATAAAAAAAAAATATATTGCAAATTCCCATCAGAATTGGTTTTGCGTGTTCTCTGACTTTTGGGTTCGGTTGTGATTGATGCAGCGACAATAGTTTATGACCATAGGCAAATCATTGGTATTCTTAGAAGAGTGTAAAAATAGTATTCATTCCAAAAAATCTAGTAGTATTTAACTCTACTTTTTCCCGGTCAATCTAATGTTTGACTCTGACGAAAGTCATAAATGTCATCCTGAGTAACTGATTTTTTATTTGAAATCTCCACTTTATAGTTAATAAAAATGCAATATTATTGTATGATTATTTATAGCTTTTCTTTGTGTGTGAAAGATCAAATATTCCCAGGAATGTTCCCTTCAGCTGGACGTGTTTCAGGACCTGTGTATTTGGTGGGGGTGTCAGTTGTGTACTGACCGGCATCTTGATTCAACAAGCTGGTATGCAGATCTTGATTGTCTGCTCACGTATGTTCTGTGGCTAGTTCCAATTCATATACATCTGCTTCCACTTTAAGGGCATGACTGTTAAAGCCCGGATACTGAGAGTTTTTTTCAGAGACTGAGATTCTGTTCTGATCATGCTGAAGTCATCTATGACTACTTCTTTTAACGTGTACCACCGGACCTATAAATACATTTTCTCAATATGCAAATCCAGGAAACTTCACCTGTGTTGATTCTACTTAGCCAAATTCTTTCCTTCTTGCAAATGGGGGTAAATCATCTCCAAATTCTAATAAGTGTCAGATCTCGGCATTGGCTGTTTTTTTGTTTTTTTTTTAGAAACCATTGGTGACTAATTCCTTACTTTTTACCACCATTCAAGGAGTTACTCATGAGGTGCACCCAGTAAGAACCAGTGTATTCTCAATGGGTGCATTGGGTACAATGCACATGGGCCCCAAGGTAGGATAGCCCACTGTGCCCTCACACATTGCACCATAATGGGGAAATGCTGTTCCGTGTCTTTGCTGCCGCTCCAATTGTCACTCACAGCTGCAGCAAAGATTGGGAAGCTGTCAAACCTGACAGAAAATCATAGTGTCATGATCAGGGGTCAGGCTCGAAGACCAGTAGCTATAGCAGTGGCAGCTCACACAGGAACCAGCAGGATAGGAACACAGGCAGGTTACTCTGGCAGGTGACGCAGGCTCACCTGAGGTGCGAAATCTAAGTACTAACCAGTGTTCACCAGCACTCCTGATTGTGGAGATGGATTTTGCTGTGTGTTAGTACCAGGTTGCGGTCCTCAGGATCGCCCCACCAGGAGGTGAGCAAGCCAGGGTCTGGTAGCAGATATAGCAGGTAGGAATTAAGCAGAAGCGTAGTCAAGGAGTAGCCAAAGGTCGGTAACGAGTAGTTGCAGGATGGGATGAAGCAGAAGCGTAATCGAGGAACAAGCTAAAAGTCGATAACGAATAGTAGCGAAGATACGGACGGCAGCAGGAGAGACAAGCGAGATATTGGCCGGTGAAGGCCCAATATTCTGGCAAACAGGAAGTGCAGAGACATGGCTTAAAACAGGAAGTTCATGGGAGGAGCAAAGGGTTCAAGGCAATTAAAATTTACGGCAGGATCATTCAAGGATTTGTCCAGGGAGCTGTCCAGCATTTCCGGTGGTTCAGTAAGCAGAGTCATTGCCAGACACAGTGGAGGTCCAAAGTTCAAGTCCGGGTCCTGACACAGGCAGCATAGGCTTTCCCAATCCTACAGTAGGCACTTTGCATGCTTGCAGCTATGGGGCAGGAAATGTCTCCTTTGCCTATGATTGGCTGTCAGTTTTGACAGCTTCCTGGAGGGATAGTTTCGGTGAGTTTGGACTTGTGAGTTTGGACTCTAATTATACCTGAGCACATTTGGGGAGGAGATCAGTGCTGGTCTAATACTGGGGTGGGCGAGTCCTTGTTTCCAGGGGGAGAAGAACTGTGACTGGCCACTGTGAAGACCAATCACAGTCCTTCTAGCCCCGCCAACAAGATCTGGGACTGTGAACTGAGACAGGGAAAAACGTAATGGTAAATGGCAAGAGAGAAAAAGCTGCTGGACAGTCCAGGGGTGAGCTGTGCAGGGGTGGGCTGTGTGTCTGTATTTTGGGATAGAGAGCCAATTATTACTACTGACCCTTGAACTCCGCATTACTTACTACGGACTTCTACACTCCGTGTAGGCAGGTGCAGGCATCCTTCTGTCCTGTAGGTAGATGACAAGCGCTCAGGGAGATATAGTTGTAGCACTGCCCCCTTGAGAACTGCCAGATTTCACACTTACGGGTCCCTCTGGGTTACCAGTAGCAACCTTGACATTCACAGTCTCTCACTTTCCTTCTTGGCTCATTCAATAATCAGTCCAGGGGTATGTGGTTGTTTTTTGTGTTTTATTGATAAATTATGGATGGGAGAAGGGAATAGTGGGATACTCCGAATCAACTATGCACAAGATTGGAGGACTTCTATCTCTTGGTACAGCAACGCTGTTGATCCACCTTGCCACTGAGGTGAATTAAGTTTTAAGTCTCTTTTCAAGGTAACTTGCTATACTAAGTTAATCTTTAGGACACTCTCCTTAGTATCCTCTTTCTTAGTTGCTGACACCCATCCATTGACTATTCTATGCTTGGGGTGGCCCCCCTCAGGTCAGGTTCCTTGACACGAGCCCCTGTAGTCACAATACTGTTTTTTCAGGGTCTCCAGTGTCTCCCCACAGTCAGCTCTCCTGGACCTCTGGGTTCAGCTCCATTCCTCTGGCCCTCAGGACGACCTCCTGAGACCACACACCACTGCTACAGAGGAGGAGGCAGCTGCCGCCCTCCCTCTCGGACTCTGCTCTCCAGCCAAAGACCCCGCAGCACCTGTGCCACTGGTTTTTATACAACATTCCAGAATGCACTGCAGCAAACTGTCACTGCAAATCACTAGGACTGTATCAAAGCCTATGCATCCATTCGTCAAGTTTCCTCCCACTGTTCAACATCAGCCAGAACTGACAGCAGCCGGTAAATACATGTCAAATACATATAGGGTCCATTCACATGTCTGTAAAATGGGTCCGTATCCATTCCACAATTTGACGGAACGTTTACAGACCCATTGATTTTCAATTCCAGTCTGAAAAATTAGGCATTCACAGGATAAAGAAGTAAGTGTCGGCCAGTACAGGCCCCAAAAATTAGCCCACATGCATTTACCTGACATCTAAGAACGTTGTATTCTGTGGCTGAAGGTACATTAGGCATTCACAGGATACAGAAGTAAGTGTCACCCATTCCAGGCCCCAAAAATTAGCCCACATGCATTTACCTGACAGATAAAAACGTTGTATTCTCTGGCTGAAGGTACATTAGGCATTCACAGGATACAGAAGTAATTGTCGCCCATTCCAGGCCTCAAAAATTAGCCCACATGCGTTTACCTGACAGCTAAGAATGTTGTATTCTGTGGCTGAAGGTACATTAGGCATTCATGGGATAAATAAGTAAGTGTCGGCCAGTATAGGCCCCAAAAATTAGCCCACATGGGTTTACCTGACAGCTAAGAACGTTGTATTCTGTGGCTGGAGGTACATTAGGCATTCACAGGATACAGAAGTAAGTGTCGGCCAGTATAGGCCCCAAAAATTAGCCCACGTGGGTTTACCTGACAGCTAAGAATGTTGTATTCTGTGGCTGGAGGTACATTAGGCATTGACCGGATACAGAAGTAAGTGTGGGCCAGCATAGGCCCCAAAAATTAGCCCACTTGAGTTTACCTGACAGCTAAGAACGTTGTATTCTGTGGCTGGAGGTACATTAGGCATTGACAGAAAAAAATAATTGTCGGCCATGAAAGGCCCCAAAAATTAGGCATTCAATGGACATGAAATGCCTTTTATGCCGCTGTATTTACCAAAGACAAGGACAATGAATTGTTGTGGGTGGATGGCGGTCTGGCGGATATTTGTGGCCTGTCATGATGAATTGTAATCAAACATGGTCTACTGGTCACATGTGTTGAATTCCTCAGAGATCCATGCCTCATTCATTTTTATACATAAATGTGAGGTAGTCAACACTGTTATGAGCTAGGCGAGTGCGCTTATCGGTCACGATCCCCCCCTGCTGCGCTGAACGCCCTTTTGGACAGGACACTGGACGGGGGGCAAGCCAACAGTTCCATTGCAAATTGTGCAAGCTCTGGCCAGAGGTCAAGCCTGCCCACCCAGTAGTCCAGGGGTTCATCACTCCTCAGAGCGTCCACATCGGCTGTTAACCCGATGTAGTCGGACACCTGGCGGTCTAGGCGTTCCCTGATGCTGGATCCGGAGTACAGCTGTCGATGGGTCAGCTGAAAGAAGGATCTCATATCTGAAGTGACCAACACATCTTCAAATCGCCCTCTTCTTGCAGGCGCTGTTGGATTGCTACCCGCAACTGTTTCTCTGTGAGTGGAAATTCCTCTGCCAGCGCACGCAAAAGCAGAATGCAGTATTTCTCGCAGCAAGGCCTGGAAGTGCTGCATTCTGACCGCCCTCTTTGATTGTGGTAACATTTCCGCCATTTTTTGTTTGTACCGGGGGTCTAAGTACGTTGCCACCCAGTACTGGTCCTTGCCCTTTATGCTTTTTATATGAAGGCCCCCATTCGCACTAAACTGGATGCGGTGTAGTGGCCGGGTCCAGCTCATCATACAGGATAATGTCGTCCTCGTTCTCCTCCCCCATCCACGGACAACACCAGGGATCCCAGAAAGGTTTAAAGCATGCTCTTCTTGCTCCTCCTCATCCGCCCGGCACCATCCTCCTCTGACTCTTCAGACTCCTGTTGTTGACTTGTCTCAGATGGAGTAGCACCCCCTGGGAATTCATCCAACATTGCGAATTCCTCATCTTCCTGCTCCTTCGACAGCTTGATCAATGACACAACGCAATGCACGCTCCAGAAAGAAAGCCTAAGGTACGATATCACTGATGGCGCCCTGGCCGTGACTGACCAGTTTGGTGATCTCATCAAATGGCTGCAGAAGTCTGCATGCGTCGCGCATGAGCAGCCACTGGCGAGGTGAAAAAAACCCAAGCTGCCCAGAACTTGTCCTGCCGCAGAGTTCGTACAGGTAGTGGTTTCTGCTGGAGCAGCTTATCAAGCATATACAAGGTTGAGTTCCATCGCGTCGGGCAGTCACAAATAAGACGCCTGATGGGCAGGTTGTGTCGCAGCTGAATGTCAGCAAGGCGAGCCATGGCTGTGTAAGATCTTCTGAAATGGCCTGAGATTTTCCTGGCCTGCCGCAAGACTTCCTGGACCCCAGGGTATTTGGCAACGAATCGCTGCACGACAAAGTTCAGGACGTGTGCCATGCATGGTACGTGTGTCATTTTGCCCTGTTTCAGCACGCTCAGCAGATTGGCACCATTGTCGCACACCACTTTACCAACTGTCAGCCACTGATCTGCCTGTGAACGCAAAGCTGAAAGGAGTGCAGGACCAGTGTGGCTCTTGGCTTCCAGGCACAACAGACGCAGCACAGCATGGCAACGTCTCACCTGGCATGTGGAATAGGTTCTGGGGATCTTGGGAGGCGCAGCGGAAGAGACGGTAGCAGCGGAAGAGGAGGAGTCAGCCGAGGAGGAGAGGGAGGATGGGGTAGGAGGAGGAGAAGAATAGTCAGGCCTGCATGCAATCCGTGGCGGTAAAACCAAATCTACATGGGTGCCACAGGTTACATGCTCGATGGCCGTCAGAAGTTTCACCCAGTGGGCAGTAAAAGTGATATACCTTCCCTGCCCGTGTTTGTTAGACCATGTGTCTGTGGTCAGATGTATCTTGGCACCAACACTGTGTGCTAGAGATACATTCACTTGCCGCTGAACATGGCTATACAGGTCTGGAATGCCCTTCTGCGAGAAATATTTTCTTCCTGGGACCTTCCATTGTGGTGTTTCAATGGCAACAAATTTCCCAAAGGACTCCGAGTCCACCAGTTTATATGGCAGTAGTTGGCGGGCTATCAGTTCTGACAAGCCAGCAGTCAAACGTTGGGCAAGAGGGTTATCCACCGTCATCATTTTTTTACGCTCCAACATTTGGACCACGGAAGCCTGTCTTTTTCCAGAACAACGTGAGGACGGCATGATGGAAGGTGGAGTGGAGGACAATTGTGAGGAGAGAGGAGAAGGAGAAGAGGCTGGATGGTGAGAGCCTGGAGTGTGGCTTTGTGGGTTCTGACGGCGTTGCTCCCACTAGGCTAGGTGATGGGAGTCCAGGTGTCTTCTTAAAGCGGTCGTCCCTAGGTGAGTGTTGGGCGCACCGCGACTTATGCGTTGACTGAAAAGGCTGCAGATGGCAACACTATTGTCAGCAGTGGACACATTAAAAAAAGCCCACACTGCGGAGCCATGTGTCGGCACCCTGGGAGCGACAGATGTGACTGTACATGGTTGATGGCTCACTCCTGATACATTTGCAGTCCCTCCTGTGCAATGCAAGTTATGCCTGCTTCTCCTCCCTATCTGCTGGTCCGTCTCTCCCTCTGAACTCCCCTCCTCTTCCTCTCTTGTGGCCACCCATATGACGTCCATAGACACGTCATCATCGACGCCACCTTCCCCACCACTAACATTCAAGATCTCGGTGTAGGCAGCAACAGCGGGGACAAACCTCCTTGGGTTGATCTGGGTACTGTCGTCAGACTGCTGAGTGGCGGCTGTTGCTACCTCCTCTTCCTGATCTGATGCCAACAATGGTTGCGCATCGCAAATGTGTGATGGAAATAATTCCAGTGACTCAAGCGGAGGGTATATGGTGGTGGTGTTGGTGGTGGTGTCTTTAGGGGTGCACACAGCAGAGAGTGAAGATGGTGCAGATAGAGAGGATGAGGAGGGTGCAGAAGAGGAAGGCTGAGTGAGCCACTCAACCAAGTCTGGTGCGTCCTTTGACGTAATCGAACGCACCTTCTGAAACTTCACACTTTAGCTCAGGCCTACTGCTCCTGTCCTACCCCTACCACGCCTGTCATTTTTTAAATTACCCTGTGACAAAAGTCTCTAGAGAAGCGCAGTATATGTGGAACAAGGTATATAACACCCCGCTTCAATCTGCGGTATTGGGGGGGCCACTGGTTTATCACACCAGTTCTACAAAAAATTGGCCAGTAACTGTTGTCACTGTTGGCCACATTTTTGCAGGACTAAAATACACTGTTATAAAAGTATACTGTTAAATAACACCCTACTTCAATATGTGGTATTGGGGGGGCCACTGGTCTATCACACCAGTTGTACAAAAAATTGGCCAGTAAGTTTGGCACTGTGTGTAGCAGAGTTAACGCAGCAAGAGGCAATATTGTTGCAAGACACAAATACACTTCTAAAAGTATACTCAGATAACACCCCGCTTCAATCTGTGGTATTAGGGGGCCACTGGTCTATCACACCAGTTATAATACTTTTTTAAAAGTGCTTTTGTCACTGTTTGTAGTATTGCTGCAGAAACGCTCACCACACCAGTCACAATGCTGCACAGTGCACAATACAAATCCACTATAATATGCTTTCTATATTAGAAAGTATATTATAAGTGGATTACACCCCTATATAGTGCACTGCACACCAAAGAATAGTACACCTATACCAAATACCAGTCCTTAAAAGGACTTTTGTGGACCTTAACAGAGCGATTTGTGTCACTGACAATCTGTCCCTGGTGCACACAGCAAACCTCTCCCTACACTGACAAAAGAGACACTGTACTCCTATACCAAATACCAGCCCTTAAAAGGACTTTTGTGGACATAACAGAGCGATTTGTGTCACTGACAATCTGTCCCTGGTGCACACAGCCAACCTCTTCCTACACTGACAAAAAGCAGAATGTGAAATGGCCGCCAGATCAGGTCTATTTATAAGGTAGGGGGGCATGTCCATGTGCTGAAATGTCTCAATTGGCTGTCCTGTTCCACTTGATGGCTTTGTCATGGGTCAAAGGTCTCCCCAATGTAAACTAATATGGCCGCCGCAAACAACGCCATATGTTCGCAAAATCGGTGGGCTGCGAATGAACAAAGCATGCGTGGGCTCGTACTGAGCATGCGCGCTCCTTCATCAAGTGTACCATAGGAGAGTGAGGGCCACATATCAATACTAGAAGTAATTTATCAATGGCCAGGGAAAGAGGCACAAACCAGCTGATGGTGTGCAGGAAGTGTGTGGGAAATAATGAGAACCAATATGTGAAAGAGCTATAATACTAAAACCAATGGCTAAAATGTATACTTGTAAAACCGTACATTAATATTAATATAGTAGAAAAATTAATATTAACCACTTCCTGACTGCCTGCGGCAGTTTTAAGTCGGTCCTTTGATGCTAATTACCGGGGTTATGGTAGCAGATAGCGGCCATAACCCTGGTATTTTTGAAAACGGCAGGCGATCATCTTTCAGATAAGGGTGGTCCCAGCGGCAGATTCACCGCGGGAAGAGGTGCCCTCCCGCTGCATCCCGGCCACTTTCCCCGCTTACCGGACCCGCCGGCAGCAGGGAAAACAATCTGGTCCTAGATCCTCTGAGACAGGAAGTCGAGTGAGAGCAAGATGACCCTCACTCGACTCTATGGTCTTGGAGGACCGGAGTGACGTCAAACGTCGTTGCCTAGAAACCACTTTAAAGGGCTGATTTTTTTCAACACTTTTTTAAAAAAAACTGTGTAGAAATAAAAAATAAAAAGGAAAAAAAAATTAAAGCGCCCTGTCCCCGTTAGCTCGCGCGCAGAAGCGAACGCATACGGAAGTCCCGCCCACATATGTAAACGGTGTTCAAACCACACATGTGAGGTATCGCCACAATCGTTAGAGCGAGAGCAATCATTTATGTCCTAGACCTCCTCTGTAACGCTAAGCTGGTAACCTGTAGAAAATTTTAAAATGTCGCCTTTGGGGATTTTTAAGTACCAAGGTTTGTCGCCGTTCCGCGAGCGAGTGCAATTTTGAAGCATGACATGTTGGGTATCTATTTACTCGGCGTAACATTATCTTTCACATTATGGAAATAAATTGGGCAAATTTACTGTTTTCTTATTTTGTTATTCAAAAAAGTGAATTTTTTCCAAAAAAAATTGCGTTTGGAAGACCGATGCGCAAATACGGTGTGATAAAAAAATATTGCAACGATCTCCATTTTATTCTGTAGTGTCTCTGCTAAAGAAAAATATATAATGTTTAAGGGGTTCAACTTCTAAGTAGTTTTCTAGCAAAAAAAAAAAACAGATTTTAGCTTGTAAACACGAAGTGTCAAAAATAGGCCTGGTCTTAAAGTGGATAAAGCTGTACAGAAAAGGAGAATAAAAAAAATCAAAAAACAGAACTGAAATAAATAGTAAAAATAAAATAAAACTAATAATAAAAAACAAATATAGAAAATAAAAGATAATAAATAAAAAAATATATATAAAAATAAATAAAGTTAGCAATATTATTATCATTATTATTATTATTATTATTATTATTATTAATAATGAAAAAAAAAATAGTGAAAAAAATCCTAAGAAAATAAAGTAAATCATAATGGATACTGAAATCAGTATAGGTGTAAAGAGGATACTAAACAACATAGTAGCGAGTGTACCCGTTAGCAAGTGTACCCATTATTGCTGATGTAAAGTAACGATCATCTAAAATGACATGATATGAAAAATATTTATATATATCTATCCGCACCTGTATCCATATATATGTGCATGCACACACCCACACGCACAGACACATACACACTTAATATGTGCACACACAGGTACACTTGATAAAGGAGCGTGCATGCTCAGTACAAGCTTTGCGCATGCTCAGAAACACGTGCTGTCAAGTCCAGATCCCTGGTGACGTCACACGCCTCCCCTTGCATTGCATTTTACGGTTCAACCTGGGACCCGGAACTGATAGGAGGCTGCCGGCATCTCTTCCCACCAGACCATGGTCCCTGTATGTCAGATCAGTGTGTATGGACATTTCATCTGGAGGAGATCGGTTTCCGCTTATTGATGAGCCTGATTTTACCATCCCTTGTGAGTTGCCAATTATTCTTGCTGAATCTTGTTAATAAAAGGTATACACTTAGGAGGCACTTTTCTGTTTCTTATATTCCTCTTTTCCAGAGTTTACCTCACTTCTGAGAAGAGCTGCCCCCATCTAAGTGTCATACACTTCATCACCACCAGTGGAAATTTGGTCTTTTATAGACCATTTTAACTCCTTCTGGACCTTTTACTTTGCTATGTATTATTCATCACCAGATATATACCTGATTCCCCTGAACGCTTGTTTTGCTTGTTTATATTGCTCACAGTGCTCAGGTGCAGCTCAGCTTGTCTCAGATGTTTCACATTGGTCCATAAGGGAGGCATATTGGACAGTGGGAGGAGACATGACAAGTGAGTGCACAGGCATTTGTTACAGCCCTGGTGATTGGCAGAGGAAAGTGCATCGGTGCATGCTGGGATACTGTATAAATGCCAAGGGCACATGTGCTCGGGGTCTTTCAGTTGGAGAGCAGGTTACCGGAGGGAGGGGGCAGCTGCCCCCCTCTGTAGAAGCTGCCATCTGGTCTAAGGTGGACGACCTGAGAATCAGAGAGGAGCTGAACCCAGAGGTCCTGCAGATCTGACTAGGAGGGAGACACTGTAGAGCAGGGATCCTCAAACTACGGCCCTCCAGATGTTGCGGAACTACACGTCCCATGAGACATTCTAAAACTCTGACATTCACAGACATGACTAGGCATGATGGGAATTGTAGTTCCTAAACACCTGGAGGGCCATAGTTTGAAGATCCCTGCTGTAGAGGATCTGATTCTGCCTATAAGGAGTATAGATTTGTGTCGTGGAGCCTGTCTTGAGAGGGCCACCCCTTCTGCCAGAAGAGTCAGTGGATGGGTGTCAGTCAAGGGGATGCTAGAGGGTATCCTGAAGCTAATGTAGTTGCATCAAGTCTATTGCTATGGAGAGCAAGAGGACTTAATTCTTCCATACAAGTGGCAGTATGGTTAAAGCAGGGTGTCTCCTTCCACAAACAACCCGGTGAGAGTTGTCCTTATCTACTGTGAATAGTTCAATTTGGAGTATCCCACTATTCCCTTTTCCCATCCAAGTTCCGCAATAAATATAAAACCAAATCCCCAGGACTTTTTACTGAGTAGCGAGCAACTGGGAGTAATGATATACAGTATGTGTGAAAAATCCTCTAGCGACTGTCTGCAGATAATCAGAGGGAGACCCAAGAAGTCATCACACAGCAAGCCCTACGGGGACAGTGCTACATTTGGGGGCATTGTCCAGGATTTTCCTCCGAGTTACAGCAGTGGTTACTACTGGCAATGACCAGACATATAGCCAAGAAAGGCCATGTCTTCTCAAGTAAAGTGCTGGAGTGTCAGTGGAGAAAGGATGTGTTGTACTGTGGAAGAAAGTACTGTCTGCTTTGCAGTGACCAGTGTAAATGTGCTTTCAAGTTCTGCTCAAGAAAGCAGTGACCTGGGACCCAGGGATCGGCGCGTCAGGGGTTGTGTGTGAGTGCATGTGCTGTAGAAGAAAATGTCTGCCGTGCAGTCGGTAACAGCAAGACAATTCCCAGCAGCAGTGAGGGAGTTTGGTTGGCATGTAAAAAAAAAAAGTTCAGCCGGAGCTCAAGTCAAGACAGAAGAGGCAGATGTTTGTGTATCTGTGGCAGGGAACACAACCTGCATTGCAGTATCATTCATGCAGGCTGAGCAGCCTGATGGCAGCAGCAAAGGGGTTACTGCACCGTGCAGGATAGAATGCGCCAAACAGATCTGCCTAGCAGGGGGAGCCACCGCCAGAGAGTCAGCTAGTCTGGGGACGTGGGCGGAGTTGCCATCCGCGGGTCGCCAAATCGCACGGAGGAAGGGAGCTGAAACGTCACTTCCACCAATGGGTGTAGCTAAGGAGCAGACACATGTGTGGAGGAGCAAGGTGGCTGGTGCCAGAGTGAGCCAGAGCACAGGGGCATTCCAACAAGTTGGTGGAGAGCCTGCAGAGAGCTATGCATCACAGAATCTTACCCTGTTGAACACAGAGTTCCGATTGCTTTACAATGCCAGACTTCCCTTGGGCATCATAGGTGACACGGAGCATCTTGGACTGGTATGGGGCAGATGCCTTAATGTGTCCATGCGGCTGTGAGCATGGGGTCAGTGTGGGCACTGCGGTGTCATGTTGCTGAAGTTGGAGCAGAGTGATTGCCAGCCCAGAAGAGTGTATATGAACTGGGAGGTAGGAACCACCTCTGAACTGCTGACACCAGTAGTGGCTATTCACTTTGAGAGAGGAGGGGGAGTGCTGAGAACACTGCTGAGGCCGGGACCAGTGGTGCAGACCTGCGCAACCATTTGCCAAACCAGAGAAACCCACATTTTAGAGGTGCAATGCACACAACTGGTGAGGGCCAAGCAGTGGTCACAGGGTGCATTGGTTGCAGTCGCAGCAACAAACAGTCCATCTCTTAAAGAGGCAGAGGGGCGTCAATGGATCCAAAATTGAAGTCCTCCAATTCTTCCAGTGAGGGGGAGGCAAGGGTCATTGACGTGGGGTCACCCAGCTTTAAATATCAAAACGGATCCCTGGAAGAGGGAATCGATGATTTGGGATCAGAGGTGAGGCTGAGTGGGACTGGGGAATTGAAGAAGGAAGGAGTCCTGCAAGTTCCAGTTCACTTAGTGAAGAAACCGAAGGAGCGGTCGTTTGGATGAGGTGTGCCTGGAATTTTGGGTTCTGTGAGGCCTATGACACAAGGGTCCCAGACCTATCCCCACCCCGCACCTATGTTTGGGCTCGAGCTCAGAAGGACGCCTACACTAAACTGATCTCAAATGTGGAGGCCCCTTATGCCCCACCTGGGAGAGAAGATAGGCAGAAAGTTCCCAGGTTCCCTCATTTTCAATGACTCATCCAAAGAAAGGTGGCCTTGAAATATGGATACGATTATCCATATGCTCCACAGGAGGTATTGGAGGAGAGAGCAAGAGGGAGGCTTGGTGTGAAGAAGCTGTTTGGGACTTCCTACAAATCCCCAAGCCGCATCGGAACCCGTCCAGACCTCAGTTCTGGGACACCTTCCTGTCCATCAAAGAAAACTGAAATCCGGGCCAGTCGATATACATTGATCGAGTGGAGGTGTCAAGGTCTTACCTTGCCTTCCTGTTGGCAGCCATCTTGGACATGTGCAGACTGCTGTCTTTTATAAACTCTGTTTGCATCATCATTTGCCTGCTGCCTGGGCGTCGCTCAGTGATGATGTTGCACACCTAACTATATATATATATCACCTGTTGGCTTGCAGTCCTTTGCCCTTGTGTTTGTGCTCTAAGGTGCATCACTGCTAGCAGTCTTCTGTTCTTCGTTTTCCTCCGTGCATGACCTGGCTTGGCTGACCACTTTCCTGGCTCTCGATTCCGCATCGGCAGACAACCCGCCTCTGGACTCGACCCTGGCTTGGATCACTACCCGCTTCTAGACTCGATCCCGGCTTGGATGACTACCTGCTCTGTACTTGATCTCGGCTGTTCCTGATTTCGCTTGCGCTATTCTCTGTTTATATGCATGTTGCTTGGTTCATAGCTGCACCAGCTTTAGAAATGCATGTTCAGGGTGTGCCCCCCCCAGCTCTTTGTTTGTTTGTTATCTCTGCACAGTACAGCCTGCAATATCCAGCGCCAATCAGCGATACCCCGTGGTACAAGTTCTCCAAACGCCGGAGAGGACGGCAAAATTTACACGTATGTCACAAAATACACATCATTTTCCTCTGTATGCATTGTGGACAAAATTCCTGCTGTGCGTTCACACTCACTCGGACCTTCAGTCATGAGAGGGCTGACCTCTGCAACAGCCAAGGCACTTGTGAATACTGGCTCTGCGGCCAGGGCTGCTGTTAGAAATCACGGGGCCCCGTACAGACTACCTGGCAGCCCCCCCCCCCCCCCCCAAGAAAATATTAAAGATATATTTAGATAAAATTACAACAAAATCGCTATTATCAGACACAAATATAACATAACTCACATAATTCTTGCTAAATCTTAAAAAAAACTATGTTAAATAAAAAAGAAGATGAGATGAGAAAAATATACAGGCTGGGCAGATGGAGCTCCGGGATCAGAGAGACAGAGAGAAACAAAGTTAAAATTTACAAATAAACTCCTGAGCAGAGATAAGTGCTGGGAGGGAGGCCACACAAGGGAGGGGGATTAGTGAGGGACGACTGTCTCTTTCTCAACAGATAAAAGCTGATAGCAGGGAGAGGTACAGATCAGATTCAGGTGCTGGAGGAAGATTTCTGTATTTGTTGTCCATCACTAATCCCCCTCTCTGTGTGGCCCCCCCTGTGAGCTCGGGCCCCCTACAAGAGGGCTGGTGGTCCCCCTCTATCAGCGGCCCTGTCTGTGGCATCTCCATTTGTCACAGCAGCCATAGTGTCCACCTCACTATTACCTTCAGAAATTTATTTCCACCATGCTAATATCCTTCTAGCCATACTATCCAAGTCTGCGTTGTTTGTGCTCCAATCAGCAGCACTCCGCAGCAGTGCTCCGACTACCAAAGGAGACACAGGACAGAGTGGTTCAGCACCAGACACATTGCCCATATCACTTTGGTTTAAACTAAACTGTGGCAATACCTTTTTAATCATAGCAGGTTGCAGTAAGACATCAACCTTTCCATTTTCATTGACAGACTGCATTAAACCATTATCACCATGAGCATTTTCACACATTTCAGTTTTGGCATTACAGTAAACCCCCCTCCATTGCGGGGGTTACGTTCCGGACCCAGCCGCGAAAAGTGAAATTCCGCGAAATAGAAAAACCCTATTAAAATGCATTGTAGGCATGTTTTTTTTTACTGTCACTGTACGTGTAAAAGCATTTTAAGGTCTTTAAACACACTTTTAAAACAATAGAAACTCATTTAAACACATAAAAGATACTGAGAGACAGAGCAAGAGCTATGGAAAACACAAAAATATTTCATTTTTAATGATTTATATAGTAAAATAACATTACAAAAAAAAAACGCGAATTACCGGGACCGCAAAAACTGAACCGCGATGGAGCGGGGAATTACTGTAAACAGATTCCTATTACCAGGTTCAAATACCGTCTTGTTCATCAGAGCGACACCATAGTTGTCCCAGGCAACCCCTGGCTCCAACACACAGAGCTCCCTGAAGGTTTCTAAGGACACCTCTGTTGCACCTGTCATGGTTGCTAGGGGCAATGGCACACATTTCTCAGTGGTCACCCCTGACATGTCTGGCTGCAATACCACATTTCCACCACTGTGCACTGACAATGCTTTCTTAACTTTATAATACTCTGCGGTTTCAGCAGGCTGCATTAACCCCTTATTTAACTCAGCATTTTTACTCTCATTAGAAAACAGCACATATTCATTTTCATCCCTGGTCTTCCTGCTACCCAGCACACTGCCTGAAGACCTGTCCTTATCAGACCTCAGTCTTGTTGCGGGTTAAGTATTAACCAATGCTTCCCTATTATGCAAGGTACTACACAGCAGCAAGTCTCTCTTGGCAGCGGATCTCCCCACCAGACTTGCCACCACTTCACCGGCATAAGACAAATAATCAGTCTCTTTCACACAAGAAACAGGAACAGTCTTACCATTCCAGGTGGTGTGTTTTGCACTTTGCAGGAGTCGCTGCAGGAACCATTCCTCTGCGGCCCTTTTTCTGGTGAATTTCCCCATGCGGTCAGAGGGTGAAACAGATGCCCTCCTAGGCACCACCGACTCTCGGACATTATAGCCCACTCCTTGGGAACAATCAGCCGCCTCTCCACTGGAGCTCCACCATCCAGATGACACTTCATCCTTTGTTGCCATAGGAGACAGCATTCTCCCCACAGAACTTCTCCAGCATTTTCCCACTGGCTGTAACAGTTCCTCTTGAGCCCACCAGCCATAAGTCTCATCAGGATCACTCCACCATAGGTCTCACGATTGACCTTGACTTTGCTACGGGCAACAACATTCAACAGATGCCCGCACATGGATATAGGGCGGCATTGCAGCCTTCTTGGACTCTCCAACATCTGCTGCAGTCCAAACAGTTTTCCTGTTGCCAGTAGTAACAGCAGACACTTTTGCACAAACATCTTCACTGTAGCTCCTTTTTGCAAACAAACTTTCCCACTCTAGTGTGGCTATATGCATCTTGCACCAGTCTGGGGCTTGTTCGGTCGGTAACAACCCCTCCAGCCACAGAGCTCTGTCTATCATTTCAGCAAGCCTTGCTTCCTTTTTGCGCTTTGACCACCCCATCTCGGCAGGCAGGAAAACACTGTTCCTTAGAAAATGTTTTTATTTTTTTTTGGGTGTACTGTCTCCTTAAGGCAACTGTCTCCTTAAGACAACACACAACTCTTTGCTCACACAGCAATACAGACAGTCTCTGAAACTCATAGTTTCTGGCATGCGAGGATCTGGACCACCGCCATCTGTGCCCGCATCCTCCACCAATTGTGAGACTTGCATCCAGTGTAGAGCGTTTAAAGGACACCGCCACTCGCTTTTTCTTTCTTTTAAGAGCTTTCCTTGCCCATGTTTATTAAAGGAAAGTTAATCAAGCAGAAAAATAACAGGGTTTTCCTCGCAGGGGTTTCAGCATTTCAATCCTCAGCAAAATAAATGATCATTCATCCCTCCTGGCTTGTACTTGCAGCGCTGCTACTGTGGCCTCAAACTCCAGGCCCTTGTCTGTCTCCCACAGACTTCGCTCACCCAACAGGGTGCACACGGATAGCAGCCTCGTTGGGTATAGCAATATGGTATATCTGATATGGTATAGCAATCTGTCAGAACACCGGAAGCCCTATTTCTAAATCCCCTTTCCTTCTATCCTTGTGTAGCACCACCCCCGCAGGAGCTGCTGATTAGATTATTGGGTCTACGTCCTGCCTTCCAACCCCTGAAATTGGCTCGAACCCTCCCTAGGCACAACTGACACGAAATGGGACTATAATACCAAATGGCTACAGGAGAACACAGTTCAGGATATATCACCCCAATAAATAATAATAACTTGTTACCTTTCTCCAGCCGCAGTCCCTCTGGGTGACACAAGGTGCAACACACAGACTTTTGCTTAACCAAAGTAGCTTTACTGAGAGTTAAAGTACAAGTTGACTCCAAAAGACATCACAAGAGTCAACTAAGAAAGATAAAGTTATTGACACAATAATAAACAATATAATTAAGATAGCTATTTTTGTATACTTATGCAACTAAAAGATAACTCATAGGCTTTCTTTTACCCAATTCAGGCTATACTTTACACACGTCTAGTCTCTTGTATCAGGTAGGCAGAACCTATTTGAATCCCATACACAGTTCCTTCCTTTTGGTTTGGAATCTTCGCTAGCAATCGTTGGTGCACAAGCTATTTGTAATCCAAAAGTAAGGATATATAGTCAAAAGGGGTGAGAAAAAAAAAGGTTACAATCACCCGCAATGTTACTGCGTAATTGGGCGTATTAATCTTCTTAGTGGTGCATATATAGGCCCCTGACACCTTATGTACTTGTGTTTAAATGCTTAGTCTCCTGGAAGGTGCACTAGGCCGCTGAGTGTACTGCGTACTATCTGAAGTGTAGTTAGCACCGGCTAAAGTTACTTTCTTCCAAGCGAGAAACAGATTTGGGCATGTGCCCTGCTCACCAAACGGCCTCTTTCTTCCCGAGCTCTCCACCTCCGATTTCTGTCACCAGCCGCTCTTGTGGTTAGATGTGGGCAACACCAGTCTCTGCAGAGCATCAATGGGTTCTCTGGGAAGGCTCCTTTACTGAAGATGAAATGCTTCCACTCCGTCACTTCAGGCTCAGGCTTCAGGCCTAGTCCGCAGCATCAGCCCACAGCACTTGCTTCCTTCTAGCTGTTGTGTCAGGAGACAAGAGCCAGAACCTGGCTCCTCCCTTCCTTTATAAAGCTTCCCCCAAAAGGCTGTGCGGTGAAGCAATGCACCCTGGTGTTCCAACTGAATTGTGGGTATCGTAGTATCTGATGAACATCACCAAGCTGCAGTGTGGCAGTTTGGCCACTAGAAACTTCTGATGAAAACCACCAAGCTGCAGTGTGGCAGTTTGGCCACTAGATGGAGCCGAGTTCCTTCAAAATGTTATACAGTCTACTAATGAACAATTGTAAATGGGAGGATGCCCGCTACACACTCCCCCCACTTTAGAAACTTTGGTCCCCAAAGATAACGACAGCATGTATCCTGTCACATACGTTGGAAAAAAAACAATTAACTCATGCACAACGGTAAACCATGTCCCTTATCAGAAGCAGAGTTCAAACCCAACAACTGCACATTAAAACACAGGGCCGACAGCGGAACCTCCCACCAATTGTTGGGGGAGGGAAGGTGGTTCTGTTCACAAACCCCCGACACTTGAGTGGCTTGTACAGATGTGCCTGGGGGTGAGCTAGGGTTGTCCTCCACTAAATCTGCAGTGGAAGAACTAGGCTGATCAAGAGTTCTCTTAGAAGTAAGAACAGCTTCTTCCGAGCATTTCCCCAATTTGTCGTAAGTTAGTCTTTTGGGTGGGTGAATGACTCTTCTTTCCCTCTGTTCTTTGGGAGTCACAATCTTAGAAGTGCTGGAACCAGCCGCTCTTGGGGATTCTTCAAGAGCTTCCTCCTCTAGTCCCAACGCATTGGACTCTGGGGTTTCAGAAGCAGTTAATTCTTCTTCAGAGAAAGATGCAACCTCCTCCTCAGGATCTTCACCATCAGCTACTTCTTCTGTAAGCATGTGGAAAGGCACAAATTCAGGAGCTTCTGCCCGAAGGGTTCCTCTTTCAACCAGTTCGGATGAAGACAGGTACGCAGTCGTGGGTTCTGGTAACTGAGATGACCACATCCAATCAGGTACCTCCTCTTCATCTTCCAGATCTTCAATTGGAGAATCTCCATCCCTCACATCTGGAAATGCTGTTTGAGATCTGGTAACTGGCCTGTGCCCTTGAGACGTTGAAGGGACTTCATGTGAGACTGGGTCAGGAGGTAGGCGAACTGCTTCTGAGAGAGGTAATAGGTGGTTCCTATGCCAAGTCTTCAGTGGGCCCACTCTCCCTTCCGGCCTAATCTGATACACAGGAAGGTTTGGCAGCTGCTTACAGATGACATAGGGCTGGGATTTCCAACGGTCAGCCAACTTGTGTTTCCCAGGGATACCCAAGTTCCTCAACAACACTTTATCCCCTGGCTGCAAATCCTGGATCCTAACTTTCAGGTCAAAGTTTCTTTTATTTCTCAGCCCCCGTTGATCAGATGAGACTTGGGCTTTTTCGTAGGCCGTTTTTAGGCTCTTCCTCAACCGGTCCACATACCCCTTGTGAGATGCTGCTGAGGTGTGATCAGGTGATATGCCGAAAGCCAAGTCCACTGGCAGCCGAGCCTCCCGCCCGAACATTAATCGGTATGGGGAGTATCCTGTAACATCACTGACAGTACTATTGTAGGCATGTACGATGGCAGCTACATGTTTACTCCAGTGCTGTTTCTTTTCTGAGCTCAGGGTCCCCAACATGTTCAAAAGAGTCCGGTTAAACCGTTCAGGCTGAGCATCCCCTTGTGGGTGGTAGGGAGTAGTCCTAGTCTTTTGGATGCCTAACAAGTCTAGCAACTTCTTAATCAGCCGGCTTTCAAAGTCTCTTCCCTGATCTGAATGGAGGCGTTGCGGTAAACCATAGTGCACAAAGAACTTTTCCACTAATACTTTGGCCACTGTTGTGGCTTTCTGGTCTTTTGTTGGAAACGCCTGGGCGTATCTGGTGAAATGATCTGTTACCACAAGGACATTCCCTTGACCACTCAAGTCAGGCTCCAGGCAAAGGAAATCAATGCACACCAGTTCCATAGGCCCCTGACTTTGCAGATGGCCCATTGGGGCTGCTTGACGTGGCAAAGTTTTCCTCTGGATGCAGCGAGCACAAGAACGACAGTATCCTTCAACTTCACCCCGCATACAGGGCCAGTAAAACCTGTCTCTCACAAGTTGGAAAGTCCTTTCAGGCCCCAGATGACCATGATTGTCATGGAGAGCAGCCAAGACTCCTTCCCTGAATTTAGCTGGTAGGAACAGTTGCCACTTCTCTTCCAGATCATCAGAGGGGCCCCTTCGGTAGACCACCCCTTGGCGTATCTGTAGCCGGTCCCATTCTTTATGCAACAATCGGGCTTCCCGAGGGGAGTCTGTTAGAAGCAGCTCAGGGCGCTGAGTCTCTATGGCCTTCAGCAAAAGTTTCCCCAAAGGGTCTTTTAACTGCTCCTTCCTCAAGTCCCCTTTCGATAGCCTAGGCAAACCTTCTTCAACCTGGGTCACCCTGCAATAACACCTGGGTACTCCAGCAGCTGAGACCCCAATCTCTTCGGCTCTTGCTCCTCCACTGGATCGAAATTCCGTTCCCTGACATAGGGCGCGCACTCCCTCTGAGGTCAAGTGAGCCCATTCTTCAGTAGGATCGTTGGGGGCATGAGACCTTCTGGAGAGGGCGTCTGCATCCCTATTCCCAACACCTGGTCGGTATTTTAAACTGAACATAAAGCTAGAGAGAGCGGCTAACCACCTATGTCCTGTAGCGTCCAGTTTGGCAGTGGTCAGCAGGTAGGTAAGTGGATTATTATCCGTTTTGACTATGAATTCTGCTCCATATAAGTAATCTTTCAGTTTGTCTACTACAGCCCACTTCAAGGCCAGGAATTCCAGCTTGTGTGTGGGGTAATTCCTCTCGGAAGGTATCAGACTTCTGCTCACATAAGCAACGGGCCGCAGGTGACCGTCATGCTCCTGGTACAACACCCCACCTAGCCCATCTCTGCTGGCATCGACATGTAGTTCGTAGGGTTTTGAGGGGTCTGCGTAGGCCAACACAGGGGCAGTGGTCAGGCTCTTCTTCAACTGAATGAAGGCTTCCTCACATTTCGAGGTCCACTGATCCTGAATAGATTCCTTGGGCTTTCTAGGCCCCATGGCGGGTTTCACTGGTTTGACTAGTTCTGGAACATCATCTTCCCCTTCGGTTCTGAGTAATTCATTGAGGGGTCGGGCAATTTTGGCAAACCCTTCCACAAATCTCCTGTAATAGGAGCAGAAACCCAGGAATGATCGGAGCTCAGTCACATTTGTGGGCCTCGGCCAGGAAGTAACAGCATCCAGCTTCTCTGGGTCGGTGGACACTCCTTCTGCAGACACAATGTGACCCAGGTAATGGACCGAGGACTGGTAAAACTGGCACTTCTCCGGAGAAAGTTTCAGGCCTTCTTCATATAACCTCTTTAGGACCTTTTCCAACCTCTCTTCATGCTCTTCTAGGGTTCTGCCGAACACAATAATATCATCCAAGTATACCAGTACCTCTATCAGGTTCATATCTCCAACAGTTCTCTCCATCAGTCTTTGGAAGGTGGCTGGGGCTCCTGACAACCCTTGAGGCATGCGGTTAAACTCAAAGAACCCCACGGGGGTGATGAAGGCTGTCTTCTCCCTATCCTCAGGGTTCATGGGGATCTGGTAGTATCCGCTCTTCAAGTCCATCACACTGAACCACTTGGCCCCTGACAAACTTTGTAAAGCGTCTTCAATCCGGGGGGTGGTATACTGGTCTGGAATAGTCCTTCTGTTCAGTGTTCGGTAGTCGATACAGAGCCTCAGGGACCCAGTTTTCTTCCGGACTACCACTATTGGAGAAGCGTACGGGCTCCTGGATTCTCGAATAATCCCTGTTCTCTTGAGTTCCCCCAACTGCTCCCGTAGATCTTCTAAGTCACCCAAGGGAACCCGTCGGACTCTCTCCCGAAAGGGTTTATCTTCATGTAGACGGATATTATGGGTGGCACTCTTTGCACACCCCACATCGAATTCATCTCTAGAGAATATTTCTTTCCATCGAATCAGTTGGGCCCTGGCTCTCTTCTTCCATTCCGGTGGGAGGGCCGTATTTCCCGAGCAGAGCTCCTCTATGGTGATTTCGCCCCCGTCTTCCCTCTTCAAATCTGATGGGGCAACTGGGGTGGCCGGGTTCACCTGGCCCAACAGCACCCTGGCCGGCACCTTCACCGGAGTAGTAGCAGTATTTCTGACACTCACCAAAACCTTCCAATGACTTTTCTGTAATGCCTTCAATGGGATCACTTCGGGGATCACTTCTATCCCTTTCTGTGCCTCCGATGGGCCTGATTCAAGAACCATGAAAGGGCCTGGCTGCTTCCAAGTGAGCTTGACAGAAGCCCTCAAGCAGGTCACCTCTCCCGGCTGCAACACCTTCTCTGTTTTATCCAGCTTCCAGATCTTTCCAACTCCTTCGGCAGGGGCCTTCTGTTCCAGACCTAGACGTTGATAGGCCTGCCTTAACATGGGATGAACTTTCAGAGTTGGGGCATCCTGTCCCTGGACTAGTTGTGTCAGCAATCGCCTGACTAGGTCAGTGTTGGTCCCTATAATGAGGGAACTCTTATTGGCCCCTGGTGGGCGAGGGCATACCACTGCTAAAGTATCGAAGGTTTCAGCTTTGCCGGCCAAGGAGGGGTCAAAAGTTAATTTGATTGGCAAATACCCGTCATAGGGAAAACTTTGTGTTCCAATACCCCATATCTCCAGGTCTTCCAGCCTCTGCAGGGGCAGATGTTTGAGGTGTCTATCGTAGAAATCCCTATACAGGAGAGTCACCTGGGCTCCTGTGTCCAGTAAAGCCTTTGTATAAATTCCTTCCACTTGGATTGAGACTACAGGGGAAGGCCCCACTAGCTTGACAGGAAATTCTTTTGGAGTAGCCCTTCTGCCGGGCTCAGCTACCTGCACCCGTACTCCTTTCCTTTTTGAGTTTCTACCGGGCCTCATCTCCTCCTGGGCCTGGTGTGCATTGATTTCCCGCCTCTTATCGGCCCAAGTCGTGGAATGAGAGAGATTTAAAGAGGGCCTTACTCCCTGACTGTGGCTCTTAAATTTAAGGGATCTCTTGGAGTCCATTAAAACTGTTGGGCGCCCGGTTGACTCCTTCACCGGAGCCCTCTGAAGTTTTCCGCCGGCTTGCGGTGTTTGAAGGCAGCCTCCTCTGGACTGGGACATACTCCTCTGACATGCCCTACCCCTCCACAATTGAAACAGGTTATCGGCCTCCTAGGTTTCTGTTCTGGTTCAACACTGGAACTAGGGTGTTTAGCAGGCTTCTCTTCTGTGTTTCTATTAGATAGAGCAGATGCCTGACTGTTCAGGATGGATACCATTTCTATTAGCTGTGACACCTGAGTCTTTAAGAGCTCAACTTGTGAGTCGCCTTCTTCCGCACTTATCACTCTAACTCGGGCGGTTGTTTCCCGTTCTTGGCACTTCCTTTTGTTATCCAACATGACCTCTTCTTCCCGGACCATCCTGATCAGATCAGGGTACTCCAGGATGCCACCATCCTGGCGAGTTCGCAACAGTATAGCAATAGGGTCTAGAGGTTGAGCTCCCCTCAGCACCTGTTGTGCTCGAGTTTTATCCACCTTCCGGGGATCCAACCCTTTTTTTAACAGAATCTGATGTATGATCCTATCCAGACGCCCGATGAATTCAGACAGTTTTTCTCCTTCCTTCTGGTAACAGTGCTCCAGTTGGTAAAGAAGTTCAGTAACCTTTTCTGTCCGGCCAAACACATCTTGTAGAATATCCAGATAGTCTTGTGCAGTACAATCCTTCTTGCTTAGCTTGAGGTTGCGTACGGCCTCCAATGCAGGCCCCTTCAAACTCTCTGTGATTCGCTGCTTCTTATGCTGTTCTGGTATCTCCCACTCCTCCAAGGCCTGAGTAGCGTTATCTAGCCACTCCTCGAATCCATCTTCCACTGAGGGTACAGGTTGCTTCCCAGAAAAAGTCCTGAGCTTCCTGTATCCAGCCATCAGATAGTTTGGAGGATCCTTGTTACATTTGGCTACTATTTCCCCCAGGACAGCGCATAGTTCTGAGCTAAGGGTAGTCAAAGGTGGTGCACTGAATCCCTCCTTTTTGGCACTTTCTACTGTGCTCAGTCCCCCTGTAGTAGTGGGTATAGGGTCTTCCTCTTCACCTTCTGGATGTATCAGGAATAACTCTACTTGATCTATAGTTTTTATGCTGGTGCCCTTGAAGTGATCTGGGACCCCCTTCTTCCATTCACACAATGCGTAGGTGTGTTGATTGGTGGTATCTGTCCTCATGTCCATCACCCAAAGTTTCCTGTCCTTGGAATATGTTCTCAGAACTGAGAGTAGTTGTTCCTCTGTCCAGTTCTCTCCCTTGATTCCAATCACCAGACCATGGCCGATAAGGACATTTTCTTCTCTGCACCACCGGGCTGCAGCGGCAGGGTCCATTTCTGTGCGAACAGCGATTTTGTCACTGAGAGGGAACTGTTGCAGGACCGTAGATATCCCGGACGAGCCCCCACGTGTAGCACCACCCCCGCAGGAGCTGCTGATTAGATTATTGGGTCTACGTCCTGCCTTCCAACCCCTGAAATTGGCTCGAACCCTCCCTAGGCACAACTGACACGAAATGGGACTATAATACCAAATGGCTACAGGAGAACACAGTTCAGGATATATCACCCCAATAAATAATAATAACTTGTTACCTTTCTCCAGCCGCAGTCCCTCTGGGTGACACAAGGTGCAACACACAGACTTTTGCTTAACCAAAGTAGCTTTACTGAGAGTTAAAGTACAAGTTGACTCCAAAAGACATCACAAGAGTCAACTAAGAAAGATAAAGTTATTGACACAATAATAAACAATATAATTAAGATAGCTATTTTTGTATACTTATGCAACTAAAAGATAACTCATAGGCTTTCTTTTACCCAATTCAGGCTATACTTTACACACGTCTAGTCTCTTGTATCAGGTAGGCAGAACCTATTTGAATCCCATACACAGTTCCTTCCTTTTGGTTTGGAATCTTCGCTAGCAATCGTTGGTGCACAAGCTATTTGTAATCCAAAAGTAAGGATATATAGTCAAAAGGGGTGAGAAAAAAAAAGGTTACAATCACCCGCAATGTTACTGCGTAATTGGGCGTATTAATCTTCTTAGTGGTGCATATATAGGCCCCTGACACCTTATGTACTTGTGTTTAAATGCTTAGTCTCCTGGAAGGTGCACTAGGCCGCTGAGTGTACTGCGTACTATCTGAAGTGTAGTTAGCACCGGCTAAAGTTACTTTCTTCCAAGCGAGAAACAGATTTGGGCATGTGCCCTGCTCACCAAACGGCCTCTTTCTTCCCGAGCTCTCCACCTCCGATTTCTGTCACCAGCCGCTCTTGTGGTTAGATGTGGGCAACACCAGTCTCTGCAGAGCATCAATGGGTTCTCTGGGAAGGCTCCTTTACTGAAGATGAAATGCTTCCACTCCGTCACTTCAGGCTCAGGCTTCAGGCCTAGTCCGCAGCATCAGCCCACAGCACTTGCTTCCTTCTAGCTGTTGTGTCAGGAGACAAGAGCCAGAACCTGGCTCCTCCCTTCCTTTATAAAGCTTCCCCCAAAAGGCTGTGCGGTGAAGCAATGCACCCTGGTGTTCCAACTGAATTGTGGGTATCGTAGTATCTGATGAACATCACCAAGCTGCAGTGTGGCAGTTTGGCCACTAGAAACTTCTGATGAAAACCACCAAGCTGCAGTGTGGCAGTTTGGCCACTAGATGGAGCCGAGTTCCTTCAAAATGTTATACAGTCTACTAATGAACAATTGTAAATGGGAGGATGCCCGCTACACATGCAAGAGGAGTTGGGACTCAGCAAAACAACTATCACTGTGCAGTTTTCTATGTGGAAGAGGGCCGACCCTCTAAGCCACAACGACTTCAAGAAGCTACAAGAAGACATATCTACTGGATACTCTGTCAAGATCTCTTGGGCCAATGGGCCAGGATCACAAAATAGTGTTAGAGACATTCTGTGGAGAACTTGGGCCAGTGGGCCAGGTTGGCTGAAGGATGGAAGAGGATGCTTTACAAAGATACTTTGCTCAAAGGACACTTTGTGAAGATCCTGTCGGGCCAGTGGGCCAGTTGAAGGAAGTTTGTGTGAGTTGCTCCCTGGTGAAAAAGAGGTGGTGAATCACTGTCTCTTCAGTAAGGGGGGGGGGATGCCAGAGTGAAGGATTCCTTGAAGAGCTTTGAAGAGACTCACAAGGGTCCAGCAAAATAGCTTCCCACCAGAAGAAGATGTGTTGCCTCTGTGTTACAGAAGAAGACACTGTGAACACCAGTCAGGTGGACTCCACATTTCTTCATTCTGAACTTGTGGGTCTGACTATAATAGTAGAGAGAGTCAGTGCCCTAGTGTTTGAGAGGGACTGTGCCTATTATTTAGTCAAAAAAATGTTTCTCAGTTGGAATCAATGGTGAAGTGTTAGATAGTCAGCTTGGCAGAATCTGTTTGTTGTCTATTACAGGTACACAACAGAACGTCAAGTCAAGTGTGCCCTTAGGGGTTCTGGAGTGATGAAGATCTCTACGGGAAATGTTACAGTTAGAGATAATGCTGGTGAGAAGGTCGATTCTGAGGAGAGGGCAGTCTCACATAATGTACAGTGTACATTTTTGTGCTTAACTTTTGCTTCCTTTTATCACGTACCTGGACGTGAGCCTGAACGGTGAGGAAGGCCTCTCTTACGCCTCTGACTCGGGACCCCTGATAGTGCAGACAGGAGGTGCCGAGTATAGAGTAGCACGAGTGCCTGATGTAGCTGGAAGCAGGCTGATGTCCACAGAAAGGGATAGCCGGGTGGGTCCAGAGCAGGTATGCAGGCAACTAGTGCTGGTGGCAGGAGCGTAGTGAGACAAGCCGGGTCAAAAGCCAAACGGTCATACAGGAGCCAGAAGGAGCAGACTGGAGCGGAGGTCAAGGGACAAGCCGAGGTCGGTGCAGGCGGAGAGCAGAGGATAGTCAGGACAAGCCGGGTCTGGTAATGGTAAACAGGATACAGGTTAGCAGGTTCAGGTCAACAAGGCTGAAGACAAAGCAGCACTGGAGCTGAGCAAAGGCTGGGTTTAAATAGCCCATTTGGCGCCAGCATCTGTCACGTTGCGTGTTTGCGTGCTTGCGTGTACGCGTTCGCGCATGCGCATTCGCCGAGTCCCGGCGGGATGGAACAGAAACACAACTCTGGACAGTAAACCTCTTCTTACATTGCCCCCTCCCAATGGGCAGCCTCCGGATGCCCAAACGGGCCAGCTTCTCAGGATGATTACGTTTGAATGCTTGGATTAGGCCTTTTGCATGAATATTGGTTACTGGCTCCCAGGAATTAACTTCAGGTCCATAACCTTTCCATTTAATTAAGTATTGGACTAGGTTGCCTCTTTTCCTGCAATCAATAATGGATTCTACTTCGAATTCCTCTTCTCCATCGATTAGCACGGGTTCAGGAGGCCCATTTATCCGTCCAGGGAAAGGGTCTAGTAATGTAGATTTCAGCAATGATACGTGGAAGACAGGGTGGATTTTAAAAGACTCAGGTAACAGTAATTCATAGGTCACATCATTAATTTTCCTTCTAACTGGAAAGGGGCCTATGTACTTGGGCCCAAGTTTTCTTGATGGGCAGGTTAGTTTTAGGTTGGTTGTGGCCAGCCATACCTTGTCACCAGGTTCCAAGATCAGTTCTCCTCTTCTTTTTCTGTCATAGAACCTTTTGTTATATTCTTGAGCTTTGGCCATAGTTTCCTGTAGTAATCTGTTATTGAATGTAAAAAAATTAACCGTGTCCTGGACAGCAGGAACAAGGTCTGATTAGTCCTTTCTGTCTGGCCATTGGTCTGTGGGTGGTAAGCTGAAGAAAAGGATAGTTGAATTCTCAAATTTTCACAAAGGGATTTCCAAAACTTGGAGGTAAATTGGACCCCACGATCAGACACTATGTTGGTAGGAACTCCATGCAGTCTTACAATCTCCTTGATGAACATCTTGGCAGTATCTGCGGCTGATGGTGTACCCTTCATTGGCAAGAAATTTGCCATCTTGGATAGCCGATCCACGACTACAAAGATGTTGGTTTGACCCTCGAATGGGGGCAGTTCCACAATGAAGTCCATGGATATCATTTTCCAGGCCCTGTCTGGAATCGGCAAAGGTCTGAGTAGACCCCAAGACTTAGTTCTGGTTGTCTTGTTCCGCAAGCAGGTGACACAGGTCTCAACATATTTCCTACAGTCCTTCTCCAGGCTAGGCCACCAGAAGGTACGCTGGAGAAGTTCAGTAGTCTTGCGGATACCAAAGTAACCAGCGAGTGTGTGATCGTGGCTGTTAGGAACCTGTCAGGAAAGCTCTGGCAGTGGATGAGTTAAGACTCACAGGCTATTCCGGCTCCACCCCTCTCATCTAGAAAGAGCTCTATTTAAGCTGGATCAGCACACAGGTTCAGTGCTGTCTTGTCTTCAGCTCCTGCCGTTGTTCCTGAACCTGTGACCTGTTTGCTGCTGATTTCCTGTTGACCTTTTGGCTTGTTCCTGACTCCGCTCGTCTGCTGCCCGTCCTGACCCCGGCTTGTTTGACGATTCTCTCGGATCTCCCTTGTCTGTTTACCCGCCTTCGGACCTTGATCGGTTCACCCCTGGTGGGGCGACCCTGAGGACCGCGACCTGGTATCCACACGCAGCAAACTCCATCCTCACCACTAGAGGCTCTGGCGAAAACCGGTGGATACTTAGACCCCGCACCTCAGGCTAGCCTGTGTCAGTTACCTTGGGGGTTCCGTCCAAGCTCCGCCCTCTAGCGGACATCGGGGCCTATCTCTGTCGCCAGGTTACCACCAGCACCCTAACAGTACAAGACAGCCATGTCGGAACCTGCAAGAGAGGCTTCACCGTTAGAGGAGATCTGCCAACACCTAGCAGCCCTGTCTCAAGCCGTGAGGACGCTTCAGGATGGCTATACACAGTTAGAGGGACGATTACGCTCTGTAACCCTCACGGCAGATTCCACTGCGCCATCTGCTCCCTCCTCCGCTGCCGCAGCCGCGACCGCAGCACCGGCCTCCAGCCCCACAGTAGTGATGCTGCCACCGGAACCTCGGGTGCCTACCCCTGAAAAATATTCCGGAGATCGGGGTAAATTCCGAGCGTTTCGCAATGCCTGCCAGCTCTACTTCTCCTTGCAACCCCGGACCTTCTCCCTGGAGGCCACCAAGGTGGGGTTTGTTATTTCATTGCTACTATGCGGACCCCAGTCCTGGGCCCATCGGCTCCTTGAAGAGGGTAGCCCTCATTTGAACTCTCTATTGTCATTTTTTGCGGCTATGGCCCAACTCTATGACGATCCACAGCGATATTCCACTGCAGAAGCTGCGCTACACGTTCTCCAGCAGGGGCGCAGACCAGTAGAAGACTATGTCACTGACTTCCGTCGCCTGAGTTCCGACACTTCCTGGAACGAGGCTGCACTCCGGTACCAGTTCCGTCTAGGCTTGTCCGAAGCACTGAAGGACCAATTGTCCCGGGTGGGCATCCCCGACGCACTCGAGGATTTGATCTCCCAGGCCATTCAAATCGACCGTCGGCTCCGAGAACGCCGGGCGGAGCGATCACCGCAGCAGTTTCGGCCAGCCTGGATGTTGCCACGAGTAGCACCTCCTGTACCCTTCCCTTCCGCTGGGGCAGTCTCTCCCAGCCCTGCTCCCGCCGGAGCCATGCCTGATGCTCCTGAACCTACGCAACTTGGGGTCATGCGGCCTGTCTTGTCTCCGGAGGAGAGACGTCGCCGCCAGCTGGGTAATCTTTGCCTGTATTGCGGAGAAGCTGCGCAGCGAAATACCATAAGTCTTTGCCAGTCTCGCCCTCCAGTTGTGTGGCATCAGTTACCTCCACCTCCCACTTAGCCTTTCCTGTGTCTTTGCAACTCCCAGAAGGACCCGTCCAGGTTACAGCAATCATTGACTCGGGAGCCTGCAGTTGTTTCATTGACCGTTCCTTTGCGGGGCAGCAAGGCATACCTCTCCAGACCAAGACCCAGGACCTCACTATCTTCCTGGCCGATGGCTCCCACATCAAGTCTGGACCCGTGACCCAAGAAACTCTTCCTCTTCCAATGGTCTCTCCATCTGGCCATAAGTAATTGATACGTTTGGATGTCATCGCATCTCCCTTATTTCCCATTATCCTGGGATTGCCATGGTTGCAGGCACACAACCCGCAAATCAACTGGATCACAGGAGCCGTCCAGTTCCCGTCTCCTTACTGCAGGAACTCCTGTCTACCCGCTCCATCCAAGTCCCCCCAAACTCTGTTCTGTCTCGAATCTGAGCCTAATTTATGTTCTGTTGTACCCAAGGCATATCACGACTTCCTGGATGTTTTCAGTAAGCGGGGAGCTGAGACCTTACCTCCTAACCGTTCATATGATTGCCCCATCGACCTGCTCCCGGGAGCCGAGATCCCATTTGGCCGAATTTACCCACTATCTGAACGTGAGTTGGACGTTTTAAAGGACTATGTGGATGAAAGTCTGAAGAAGGGGTTTATCTGTCCTTCCACCTCTCCGGCAGGGGCAGGTATCTTTTTTGTAGAAAAGAAGGATCACTCCCTTCGACCTTGTATCGATTACAGAGACTTGAATAAAGTTACCATTAAGAACCGCTACCCTCTCCCTCTGGTTCCCAAGCTCTTTCAGCGGCTCAGATCTGCTGTCCTGTTCACTAAGTTGGATCTTCGTGGGACCTACAACTTAGTCCGTATTAGAGAAGGCGATGAGTGGAAGACAGCTTTTCGTACCAGGTTCGGGCATTTTGAATATTTTGTGATGCCTTTTGGCCTCTGCAACGCCCCAGCTACGTTCCAACACTTTGTGAACGATATTTTCCGGGATTGGCTGGATATATTTGTCATAGTTTACCTAGATGACATCCTAATCTTCTCTACATCCCTGGAGCAACATCGCGAGCATGTTCGAAATGTCCTCGGCCGCCTCCGTCAGCATGGTCTCTATGTTAAGGTGTGAATTTGAGCGGAGCAGCATCCCGTTTCTGGGGTTAATAATTTCTACAGAGGGTATAGAGATGGATCCCCAGAAAGTCTCTGCCATCCTGGATTGGCCACCTCCATCTGACAAAAAGGGAGTGCAGCGATTTGTTGGCTTTGCCAACTTCTATAGAAAGTTCATTAAGGGTTTCTCTCATATCATCACTCCCATTACTCAGCTCACCAAGAAGAGTGTTCGCTTTCAATGGACCCCCGAAGCCCAGTCCGCCTTCTTGGTCCTTAAGAAGCTCTTCACGTCAGCCCCTGTGTTGAGTCACCCGGATCCCACCTTACCCTACCTCCTCGAGGTTGACGCTTCTGAAGTTGCTGTCGGGGCAGTCCTCTCCCAAAGACAGGGAACCAAGGACTTGATACACCCGATAGCCTTCTTTTCCCGGAAACTCTCCTCTGCAGAGAGGAATTATGATGTCGGGGACCGGGAACTTCTGGCGATCAAAGCCGCACTTGAAGAGTGGCGGTATTTGCTTGAGGGGGCTGTACACCCTATTCTTATTTTTACGGATCACAAAAACCTTAAGTATCTGAGATCTGCAAAACGTTTGAGACCCCGTCAGGCATGGTGGGCACTTTTTTTTTCAAGGTTTTCATTTCATATCACCTATCGGCCTGGGTCTAAAAATGTTAAACCGGATGCCCTGTCCCGGATGTTTGATAGCCCGAAGGAAACTTCAGTACCTGACACCATCCTATCCGAAAAGAACTTCCTACTTTTATTCACAAATCTGAAGGCCCGTCTTGAGCAAGCCTCTGCCCACATTCCTGGTCCACCCGGAATACCCCTGGTGCACAAAAATGGCTTGTTATGGGTTAAAGACAAGATCTTCGTCCCGGAAGAGGTCAGAACAGCAATTCTGGCTGCCTGTCATGATCACCCTCTGGCCGGTCATTTTGGCGTCCATAGAACCCTTGACCTCCTGCGTTCTTTTTGGTGGCCTGACATGGAAGAGAGCTGCAGGAGTTATGTACTCTCCTGTACCACCTGTTCCCGATGTAAAACCGCCAGAAGTAAGGCATGGGGCCTTCTCAGACCTCTTCCCATCCCTGATCGGCCCTGGCAAACAATTGCCATGGATTTTATCGTGGAACTTCCACCTTCTGCAGGGTGCTCTGACATTTTTGTGGTGGTAGATCGACTCTCTAAAATGGCCCATTTTTTGCCCCTCAAGGGTACTCCCTCTGCAAGGGAAACTGCAGAGATCTTCATTAGGGAGATCATAAGACTCCATGGGATTCCCAGAAACATCATCTCTGACAGAGGGGTACAATTTACATCCCGCTTCTGGAAGGCTTTATGTAAACTGTTAAAAATCGAGCTGTCTATGTCCTCAGCCTACCACCCACAGACCAACGGACAAACTGAGAGGACAAACCAAACCCTGGAGCAGTACCTGCGGTGCTTTACCACCTTTGTCCAGGACGACTGGGTAGCCCTGTTACCATTTGCAGAATTCTCCTACAACAATTCCAAGCACTCTGTTACTGGCCAATCTCCCTTCTTCGCTAATTACGGATTTCATCCCTCCTTCTTACCAGATATTCCATGTGAATCCGGAGTTCCTGCAGTCCAAGACACTGTCAACTTCTTTTCCCGGAATAATAACCTTCTGCTGGAGACCTTAGCCAAGGCCCAAACTGCATCCAAAAGGATCTTTGACAAGAGAAAGAAGGGAGAGTTGATTCTTCAACCTGACGATCGGGTCTGGCTTTCCGCGGCTAATCTCCACCTAGCCTGTCCGTCCAAGAAACTGGCTCCCAGATTTATTGGTCCATTTCCAGTTAAAAGGAAACTCAATGATGTGTCCTATGAACTATCCCTACCCGATACCCTTCGGATCCATCCCATATTTCATGTTTCCTTACTGAAGCCCGTAATTCCCGATAACTTCCCTGGTAGAAGTTCAGGTACCCCAGAACCTGTGTTCGTGGATGGAGATGTGGAGTATGAGGTTGAGGCTGTGGTGGACTGTCGAAAGAGAGGCAACCAGCTACAGTTTCTCATCAAATGGAAGGGTCATGGTCCGGAAGAGAACTCCTGGGAGCCTGAACGGAACGTCCATGCTGCAGACCTAATCCAAGCATTTTTTCGTTCTCATCCACAAAAAAGGAGCTTGTTGGGCACCCGGAGGTTGCCCTTAAGGGGGGGGCAATGTTAGGAACCTGTCAGGAAAGCTCTGGCAGTGGATGAGTTAAGACTCACAGGCTATTCCGGCTCCACCCCTCTCATCTAGAAAGAGCTCTATTTAAGTTGGATCAGCACACAGGTTCAGTGCTGTCTTGTCTTCAGCTCCTGCCGTTGTTCCTGAACCTGTGACCTGTTTGCTGCTGATTTCCTGTTGACCTTTTGGCTTGTTCCTGACTCCGCTCGTCTGCTGCCTGTCCTGACCCCGGCTTGTTTGACCATTCTCTCGGATCTCCCTTGTCTGTTTACCCACCTTCGGACCTTGATCGGTTCACCCCTGGTGGGGCGACCCTGAGGACCGCGACCTGGTATCCACACGCAGCGAACTCCATCCTCACCACTAGAGGCTCTGGCGAAAACCGGTGGATACTTAGACCCCGCACCTCAGGCTAGCCTGTGTCACTTACCTTGGGGGTTCCGTCCAAGCTCCGCCCTCTAGCGGACATCGGCGCCTATCTCTGTCGCCAGGTTACCACCAGCACCCTAACAGTGGCAGAGGCCCAGAATATTGACCCGGAATCTTTCAGGAATAAAGATTTTATTGTTGTGCCACAAAAGTCCATCTTTAATTTGTAGAGTAATTCCGGGAGGAGGTGGCATTGCTCTAGATGCCTGTTTGATTTGGAATAGTAAGTCTTCTTGTAGCAACAGGAAGTTCCCCGAAGACAGGATTGTATCTGGGATCACAGATTCTTTCGCCTCAAAGAACATGCGGGAGAGTGCATCTGGTTTAGTGTTCTTTGATCCCGGCCTATAGGCATCGTGGAAAGAGAATCTTGAGGAAAAAAAGAGCCCACCTGGCCTGACGTGGTCTTAAACGTTTCGCAGCTCGCAGGTATTCCAGATTCTTATGGTCTGTGTATACCAGGATTGGGTGAGCTGCTCCTTCTAGAAGATACCTCCATTCTTCTAGAGCTGCTTTAATTGCCAAGAGTTCACGATCACCCACATCGTAATTCCTTTCTGCAGGAGACAGTTTGCGTGAGAAAAAGGCAACGGGATGCAACAGGGCCTTGGCTCCTTGGCGTTGGGATAATACTGCTCCAACTGCTGACTCGGAAGCGTCCACCTCCAGGACATAAGGTAGAGCGGGGTCAGGATGTCGGAGCACAGGTGCGGAGGTAAACAGGGTCTTCAGGGTTTCAAAAGCGGTTTGTGCCTCAGGAGTCCACTGGAACCGAATACCCTGTGTGGTCAACTGGGTGATAGGAGAAATAATTGCAGAAAAGTTCTTGATGAATTTCCGGTAAAAGTTTGCAAACCCCACAAACCGTTGTACCCCTTTCTTGTTTGTGGGGGCCGGCCAGTCTAAAATGGCAGACACTTTTTGCGGATCCATCTTGATGCCCTCTGTAGAAAGAATCAGACCTAAGAATTGAATGTCCTGTCGGCTAAATTCACATTTTTCGGGTTTTGCGTATAAGCCATGTTGCCTGAGTCGGCCAAAACATTCCTTACATGCCCATGATGATCCTCCAAGGTAACAGAAAAGATCAGGATATCATCAAGATATACAATGACAAATAAGTCCAGAAAGTCTCGGAAAATGTAATTTATGAAATGCTGGAAGGTGGCCGGGGCATTACAGAGTCCGAAGGGCATTACAAGGTACTCGAAGTGCCCAAAACAAGTGCGAAATGCAGTCTTCCACTCGTCACCTTCCCGGATTCGTACTAGATTATATGCCCCATGTAGATCCAGCTTGGTAAACACGGTAGCAGAACAAAGTCTCTGGAATAGTTCTGGTACCAGGGGTAAGGGGTAACGATTTTTGATTGTGATCTTATTTAAGTCCCGATAATCCACACAGGGTCGGAGAGAGTGGTCTTTCTTCTCCACAAAGAAAATCCCTGCTCCTGCCGGGGACGTGGAAGGGCAAATAAAACCTTTCCTTAGGCTGTCATCGATGTACTCCTTTAAAGCTGTGAGTTCAAGCTCTGTGAGGGGAAAAATCCATCCAAAAGGTATTTCGGCTCCAGGGAGGAGCTCGATTGGACAATCGTATGGTCTGTGGGGAAGAAGAGTCTCTGCTCCTTTCTTACTGAAGACGTCTAAAAAGTCATGATAGATCACAGGAACAGAGGAACGAGCTTAATCATCAGACTCCATGCATAGCAGTGAAGATGGTTGAGGAGGTTGTTGGAAGAAGCAAAGCTGTTGACAGTAAGGGGATAGGAACTAAATTTCTCTTGTTTTCCAATTAATACAGGGGTTGTGCGCCTGTAGCCATGGCATTCCCAAAATGATAGGGAATAAGGGAGAAGTGATAACATCCAGGCGTAGTAGTTCCTTGTGGTTGCCAGATATGGTGGCAGGTAAGGGAAGAGTCTCTTAAGTGACAGGCCCGGATTTTATACGTGACCCATCTGCCAAATGGATTGCCATTCCATTAGATCTCAGCTTTAAAGGGACCTTGAATTGGTTAGCAAATTCTTGGTCGATGAAGCAGCTACAGGCTCCAGAGTCAATGATGGCGGGTACCCGGATAGCCCCTTCTGGAAGCTGTAAGGAGACAAGGACAGTCAGGTGAGAGGAGTTGTGGGAACTCGATTCCTGGTTGATAGAAGAAAGAGTTAAGCACTTACGGCTCTTGGCGGGGCAGGATCTCACATAGTGTCCACTCTCTCCACAGTATAGGCATAGATCGTTCAACCGACGGCGTTGGCGTTCTTCTGGAGAGAGAGAAGGCCGAAGCATGCCGAGCTGCATCGGCTCTGAAGTGTCAGCAGCAGGTGTGGCAGAGACTGAGGGTGTAGGCCCTGGAGGGCCGAAGACTCGCGGCATCACCCACATAGGTCAAAGTTGCTCACCAGCCCTTTCTGAACGGCGTTCTCTTAGGCGCCAATTGATCTGGATAGCCAGATTAATTAGAGCTTCCAGAGAACCTGGCACCCCCACACGGGCCAATTCGTCCTTTAGAGGGTCGGAAAGTCCCAACCAGAATTTATAGCGGAGGGCGGCGTCATTCCAATCGGTGTCAGCACTCCAGCGTCTGAAGTCTGACGCATAATCTTCTGCCGTTCTGCGGCCTTGCTGAAGGGTATGAAGGGCCGCTTCGGCCGTATTGGTCTTCTGAGGGTCCTCATACAACTGAGCCATAGCTCCGAAGAATAAGTTCAGATTTGATAGGCAAGGATCCTTATGTTCAAGTAGACGGTGGGCCCAGGACTGGGGTTCTCCTTGCAGAAGGGAAATAACATAGCCTACTTTGGTAGCCTCCAGGGAGAAGGTACGGGGCTGTAGGGCAAAGTACAGCTCACAGGCGTTATGGAAGGATCTAAATTTGCTGCGATCGCCTGAAAACCTTTCCGGGGTTGGTACCCGGGTTTCTGGTGGCAAAAACATTACAGCTGGTGAGGCAGAAGATCCTCCAGGAGCAGGAGATGCAGGAGAGGACAAGGTTAATGACTGGACACGTTCCTCAAGTCGGTTATAGCCCTCTTGCAGGTCCTTGACAGACTGTGTAAGTGCCGCCAGGTGATGGCATAATTCGTCAATTAGAGAGGTTCCTCGTTCAGGCTCTGACATCTGGCTGCTTTGTACTATCACGTACCTGGAGGTGAGCCTGAACGGTGAGGAAGGCCTCTCTTACGCCTCTGACTCGAGACCCCTGATAGTGCAGACAGGAGGCGCCGAGTATAGAGTAGCACGAGTGCCTGATGTAGCTGGAAGCAGGCTGATGTCCACAGACAGGGATAGCCGGGTGGGTCCAGGGCAGGTATGCAGGCAACTAGTGCTGGTGGCAGGAGCGTAATGAGACAAGCCGGGTCAAAAGCCAAACGGTCATACAGGAGCCAGAAGGAGCAGACTGGAGCGGAGGTCAAGGGACAAGCCGAGGTCTGTGCAGGCGGAGAGCAGAGGATAGTCAGGACAAGCCGGGTCTGGTACTGGTAAACAGGATACAGGTTAGCAGGTTCAGGTCAACAAGGCTGAAGACAAAGCAGCACTGGAGCTGAGCAAAGGCTGGGTTTAAATAGCCCATTTGGCGCTAGCATCTGTCACGTTGTGTGCTTGCGTGCGCGCATTCGCCAAGTCCCGGCGGGATTGAACAGAAACACAACTCTGGACAGCAAACCTCTTCTTACACCATTGCAGGCTTGGATAGGCCCTCTACTATTCTTTGTGTGTATATATCTATACAATGTTGATATTGTATTTAGTTAGCTAGATAGGGTAATGTCTTAACCTGTCAAGCAGATTTTTGTTTGGCGGCGGGGGGGGGGGGGGGGGGGGGATCTAAATGCACCTGGTATATGTACATAAATGTGTGAATATTTGTACTAGGGGTAAGGGGTGTACATATATTACTTCCCTTTTCCAAGTTTGTTGGATACTCCGTAAAATTTTTGTACAAAGAATTTTTGTAGGGGCGGCTGCCCAGAGCCAGTGCGGACAAGGCTCATTTTGGCGGGGGGTGATTGTAGCACCCTCCTATGTAGGTGCTAGTGAGAAAGTATAGTTTTGAGCTCTGTCTGCTTACCAGAGGGGCTGCAGGTAAATCTGTATTGTTCTTTGCCTACCAGAGAGCAGGATCTTTTAGTGAGGTTTGCTCATTGTGCTCAGTATGCAATTCATTCAGTTTAGAGAATGTTTCACACTGGTTCAATAGGGAGGCATATTGGACAGTGGGAGGAAACCTGACCAATGGGTGCATAGGCTTTTGATACAGTCCTGATGATTGGCATACGGCAGGCTGCCTCGGTGCACATTGGGATACTGTATAAAAGCCAGAAGCACCTGTGCTTGGGGTCTGTCGTTGGAGAGCGGAGTCCCCGAGGGAGGGGGCGGCTGCCTTCCCCTCTGTAGAGGTGCCGTGCGGTCTCAGGAGGTCGTTCTGAGGGCCAGGGAGTGATCGATAGAAGCTGAACCCAGAGGTCCAGGGAAGCTGAATAAGAGGGGACACACTGGAGGTCCTGTTTCTGCAGTATCCTGAGTACAGGAACTTGTGTTAAGGGGCCTGACCTGAGGGGGGCCACCCCTTCTCATAGGATAGTCAGTGGACAGGTGTCAGCAGGAAGAGGATGCTAGGGAGAGTTTCCTGAAGATAGCTGATCGTCCATCAGAAAACAAGAGACTGAACCCATTCATCCCAGTGGCAGGGTGAATTAACAGCCTGCCTGTTCCATAGCTATCAGCAGAGATTTGAAGATAGAAGTCCTCAGGTGTTGTGAATAGTTCAGTTGGAGTATCCCACTATTCCCTTCTCCTATCCAGCCAGGAGTAGGAG
The DNA here is from genome assembly GCF_965119305.1 of Pelophylax lessonae. Lineage (NCBI taxonomy): Eukaryota > Metazoa > Chordata > Amphibia > Anura > Ranidae > Pelophylax > Pelophylax lessonae. Next base: position 14,174,637 of record NC_138772.1, read on the forward strand.
GGATCCAGCCAGGAGTAACTGACTCTGCGGGCTCCCCTGGTTACCAGTCAGTATCCTGCAGTCCTTACGGGGGCAGTGCGACACATAAAACACACATTTATAAAGCAAGCTACTCTCTCCACCTTGGACGCAGCTGTCTGTGTCACATAGAATATATTTTCTACAAACATTTTCACTTTCAGACTATTGTATCATAAATTCCAGAAAAACATAAATTCCTTAAAAACCAGTAATAGGTGCAGTTACTGACGCACCCCAACTCTTCCGCCCCCCTCCCCATCCCCTAGGGCACCAAGTAATGGGTGTGGTCAAGGAGCAGAACTGTGTGTAAGGAGCAAGGTTTAAAAATGCATGATACACAGGGCTTCATGGTATGTATTATGCAAGGTGCAGGAATGGGGAAACCAGGCCAATATATAATTAAAAATTACCTTTCCTAAACCTCCCTAGTACAGGACTCCCTTTGCACCCCCTTCCCCCTTCCCTCCATAGCAAAGAGCTCTCCACCCACTCTGCCTTCCCCACCAGTGCAGATAATCCCCTAATAGTAAAAGCCCCCTAACACAGTACTGAGCCCCCACATTACAGAGCTCCCCCACAGAACAGAGCCCCCTCCCCAACCCCCCTAGTACAGAACTCTCTTTGCACCCCCCTTCCCTCCATAGCAAAGAGCTCTCCACCCACCCTGCCTTCTCCACCAGTGCAGATATTCCCCTAATAGTAAAAGCCCCCACACAAAATACAGAGTCCCCCATACACCGTACAGAGCTCCCAACAGTACAGAACCCCCATACACAGTACATAACCCCTCCACACAGTAAAGGACCCCCCACAGCATGGGTTCCCCCCCCCTTACAAAGTACAGACCCCCCCCTTCCAAACACAGTACAGAGCCCCCCACAGTGCAGAGACCCCATACACAGAACAGAGCCCCTTCACACAGTACTGGACCCCCACAGCATGGAGTCCCTTCCATACAAAGTACAGACCCCCCTCCAAACACAGTAAAGAGCCTCCCACAGTACAGAGACCCCATACACAGAACAGAGAACCTCCACAGAGTACAGAGCCCCCCCCCCCATACTACAGAGCCTCCCCTCCAGTACAGAGCCCCCCACCACAGTACAGAGCCCCTCCACACTGTACAGGACCCCCCACAGTATGGAGTATCCCCATGCAAAGTACAGACCCCCTCCAAACACAGTACATAGCCCCCCACAGTACAGAGACCCCATGCACAGAGCAGAGCCCCTCCACACAGTACAGACCCCCCCCCCACACAGTAAGGAGCCCCCCCTACACACAGTACAGAGCCCCCCCATACACAGTACAGATCCCCATACACAGAACAGAGCCCCCCCACACAGTAAGGAGCCCCTGTACACACAGTACAGAGCCCCCCAAACACAGTACAGATCCCCATACACAGAACAGAGCCCCCCCCCACACACACACACACAGTACAGAGCACCCCCCCCCCCCCCCCACACACACACACACAGTATAGAGCCCCTCCACACACTACCCCCCCCCCCCCATAGCACAGAGCCCTTGTATACAGTACAGAACCCCGTACACAGTACCAGGGCCACTGATAGGGGGGGACCACCAGTCCTCTTGTAGGGGGCCCAAGCAAACAGGGGGGCCCACAGTTATATCCCCACATTGGAGCCACTTATCCACACTCGGTGGACCTCCAGATATCATTGCCACTGGCTATTGGCATTTATAATTTTGGACTTCACCTTTGGAGGATGGATGTGGTAAAACATGTGCAGCTGCCTTATTCCCCTATTGTTTTTAGACATCGTTGTCATTTTATTTGGTGGTGAAGGTTTTTGTGATTCTTGGTCACCTTTCTCTTTTTTGTATTAACCGCTTCCATACAGAGCAGTTTGACACCCTTCCTGCCCAGACCAATTTTCAGCTTTCAGCACTCTCACACTTTGAATGACAATTGCTCAGTCATGCTACACTATAACCAAACAAAATTTTTATCATTTTTTTCACACAAATAGAGCTTTCTTTTGGTGGTATTTGATCACAACTGGGGTTTTTTTTTTTCGTGATATATGCAAAAAAAGAGCAAAAATTTTGAAAAAAAAACACTTTTTTTTAGTTTCAATTATGAAATTTTGCAAAAAATAAAATTTTCTTCATACATTTGGGCCAAAATGTATACTGCTACATGTCTCTGGTAAAATTAACCCAAATTAGTGTATATTATTTAGTCTGTGTGAAAGTTATTGAGTCTAGAAGCTATGGTACCAATTACTGAAAATTGATCACACCAGATGTACTGACTGCCTATCTCCTTTCTTGAGGCCCTGAAATGTCAGGACAGTACAAATACCGACCAAATTACCCCTTTTTGTAAAGTAGACAGTCCAAGGTATTTAGTAAGAGGCATGGTGAGTTTTTTGAAGTTGTAATTTTTTCCCACAATTCTTGGGAAAATGAAGAAAAAAATTTTTTTTTCTTTTTTTTCCCACAAACTAGTCAATTTATAAGCTATTTCTAACACATAGCATGTACACAGCAAAAATTACACCCAAAAATACATTCTGCTACTCCTTCCGAGTATGGCGATACCACATGTGTGAGACTTTTACACAGCCCGGCCACAAAAAGAGACTCCACGTCCAAGAAGCACATTCAGGCGTTCTAGGAGCATAAATACACATAAAACTTTCTTACTACCTATCACACTTTTCAAGGCCCTAGAGCACCAATACAATGGAAAAGTCCACAAAATGACCCCATTTTGGAAAGCAAACACTCCAACGTATATTCTATGAGGCATTATGGGTCGTTTGAACATATCATTTTTTTCCACAGGTTTTTGGAAAATGTGGGAAAAAAATGAAAACTTTTTTTTTTTACACAAAGTTGTCAATTTATAGGATATTCCTAACACATAGCATGTACACAGCAAAAATGACACCCCAAAATACATTCTGCCACTCCTCCTGAGTATGGCAATACCACATGTGTGAGACTTTTTCACAGCCTAGCCATATAGAGGGGCCTAACATCCAAGGAGCATCATCATGCATCCTAGCCACTTGCCTAGGCCTATTTTTGACATTTGGTGTTTACAAGCTAAAATCAGTTGTTTTGCTAGAAAACTGCTTAGAACCCCCAAACATTATATATTTTTTTTTAGCAGAGACCCTAGAGAATAAAATGGAGATTATTGCAATATTTTTTATCACACCGTATTTGCGTAGCGGTCTTCCAAACGCAATTTTTTTGGAAAAAATTCACTTTTTTTAATTAAAAAATAAGAAACCAGTAAAGTTAGCCCAATTTTTTTCCATAATGTGAAAGATAATGTTACGCCGAGTAAATAGATACCCAACATGCCATGTTTCAAAATTGCGCACGCTCACGGAATGGTGACAAACTTTGGTACTTAAAAATCCCCATAGGCGACAATTTAAAAATTTCTACAGGTTGCCATCTTTGAGTTACAGAGGAGGTCTAGGGCTCAAATTATTCCCCTTGCTCTAACGATCGCGGCGATACCTCACATGTGTGGTTTGAACACCGTTTACATATGTGGGCGGGGTTTCTGTATGCATTCGCTTCTGCACGCGAGCTAACGGGGACAGGGCGCTTTAATTTTTTTTTTTTTTTTTTTTACTATTTATTTTATTTATTATTTTTTATTTTTACACCGTTTAAAAAAAAAAAAAAAATTGATCATTTTTATTTCTATTAAAAGAAATGTAAATATTCCTCGTAATAGAAATAGGCACGACAGGACCTCTTTTTTGTGAGATCTGGGGTCAAAAAGTCCTCAGATCTCACAAGTACACTAAAAGATAGAAAAAAAAAAAAAAAAAAAAATAATTATAATATAAAATGAAAAAAAAAAAAAAAAGGACCTTTAAACCGGTTGCTAGGCAACAACATTTTCCGTAGCTCCGGTCCTCCAAGACCATAGAGTCAAGTGAGGGCAAGCTTGCCCTCACTCGACATCCTGTCTGTGAGGATTCGGGACCGGATCGTTTTCCCCGCTGCCGGCGGGTCCGGTAAGCGGGGAAAAGGACCGGAACGCGTCGGGAGGGGGGGGGGCGCCTCTTCCGCCATCCCGGAAGGGTGATCCCACGGCGAATCCGCCGCTGGGACCACCCTTATCGGAAAGCCAACTGTCCACCGTTTAAAAAAATACCAGGGTTATGGCAGCTATCTGCTGCCATAACACCGGTATTTAGGTTTAAACGGACGACGTATATAAACCTTTTTGGACTTGGACATGGTGGCTGTATGAAGGGTGACAGGTACTCGGGTACTTTGTTGGGCAGGTGACAGGTACTCTGGTACTGATGAGCAGGTGGCAGGTACTCGGGTACTCCGATAGGCAGGTGACAGGTACTCGGGTACTCTGATGGGCAGGTGACAGGCAGGTGATAGGTACTGATGAGTAGTACTCACTGACTGATAGGTGATAGGTGATACTGTACTGAGGGGTACTGATGATCAGTACTGATACGTGATAGGTACTGATGAGTACTGATGAGTAGTGATGGGTACTGATGAGCAGGCGGCAAGTACTTGGGTACTTCAGGCGTCAGGTACTCTGATGAGCAGGTGGAAGGTACTCGGGTACTCTGATGGGTAGGTGACAGGTACTCAGGTACTCTGATGACGGGTACTCCGTTGACAGGTACTCAAAGTACCCGAGTACCTGTCATCAGAGTACCCGAGTACCTGTCATCAGAGTACCCGAGTACCTGTCATCAGAGTACCCGAGTACCTGTCATCAGAGTACCCGAGTACCTGTCATCAGAGTACCCGAGTACCTGTCATCAGAGTACCCGAGTACCTGTCAGAGTACCCGAGTACCCGTCATCAGAGTACCCGAGTACCCGTCATCAGAGTATCCGAGTACCTGTCATCAGAGTACCCGAGTACCTGTCATGAGAGTACCCGAGTACCCGTCATCAGAGTACCCGAGTACCCGTCATCAGAGTACCCGAGTACCTGTCATCAGAGTACCCGAGTACCCGTCAGAGTACCCGAGTACCTGTCATCAGAGTACCCGAGTACCTGTCATCAGAGTATCCGTCATCAGAGTACCCGAATACCTGTCACCAGCCCATCAGAGTACCCGAGTACCTGTCATCTGAGTACCTGATGACAGGTACTCGGGTACTTTGATGGGCTAGTGACAGGTGCTCTTTATTGGGGGGGGGGCAATCAGTGTGTTTAGGGTGCACTGTAGTTGGTAACCAGCTGTTACCACAATCTCCTCCTCACACAGGATCAGTGTGTGAGGAGGAGAACACGGTGACAGCTAGTTACCGTGTTCTCTGTTGACATTTGTGACCGGCTGTGATTGGACACAGCCGGTCACGTGGTAAAGAGCCAATTTCATTGGCTCTTTACCTAGATCGGGGATCGACTCTGTCCGAGGGACGAGCCTCGTCCCCGATCGCTGCTCTGCGCGCCCCCGGGGGCGCGCATTGCAGAGAGAACGAGCGGCTCGTGCAGGAGCCGCTCATGTGATCGGCTGTGATTGACACAGCCGATCACGTGGTAAACAGCCAATTTCTATTGGCTGTTTACCTTGATCAGTGATGGGCTATGTCCGAGGGACGAGCCTCATCCCTGATCGCGCCGCTGCGCGCCGCCGGGGGCGCGCAGTAGCAGCTAGAACGGGCCGACGTCATATGACGGCGGCCCGGATCTAGACAACCACTTTGCCGACGTCATTTTACATGACTCGGTATGGAAGTGGTTAATGTAAAAAATTCAATAAAGATACTTGAATTAATACCCGAGTGTCCATACATGACCTACTTGTGTGTGTGTGTTTGGGGGGGTGGGGGTCTCTATTTCTCACTCTCCCCCTCCTCACCTGTCTTTTTTTGACTTTTATGTCAGGTCTTGGAACTGCACTAACCAAGGCATTGGACAATTGGTGAAAGGGTATATAGGTTGGAGACTTGGCCATATGCGCAATTATCCAATAATCTAGGATGAACCGGTGTGGTAACTTTGTGTAAAACAGTACAGAAACCCCCCACACTCAGTACAGAGTCCCCCCAAAAAAGTACAGCACTTCTATGTTTACAGTGACAGGTCGAGGACCACAACATACAGGGGTATACAATGTACGGTTAACATCAAACCCACACACACATCATAGGTTGAACTGGATGGACTGATGTCTTTTTTCAACCTCACAAACTATGTAACTATGAAGAGGACATGGTGTACGAGGTGGCGGAACAGGCATTGCGTTCTGGCTGAAAAAAGCCCTGATTAAAAGTATCCGGTTGTAACAACTAGGAGGAACAAACTGGAAGGTCTGCAGCAATGTACGGAGCTGCTCTGACAGAATGGGGCAGAATCGAATACAGAAAAGGGCGGAATGACCCAAGTGTTTTCATAAAAAAATATATTGCGAATTCCCGTCAGAACTGGTTTTCCATGTCTAACACATTGTGATCATTGCAGATAATGATAACGATATTTTGGCCGATATTTTTGTACATTTAAAACATTTTTTTTTAATTTTCATTTTTACACTTGACAGGTACTCTTGAAGAGGGATCTGGGGGGTCTAAAAGACCCCAAACCCCTCCTCTGCACTTAAAAGCATTCAAAACAGCCAAGTTTGCCTGTTTTGAATACTGTAATTTTTTTTAATTTGGCGTCATGACATCACTTCCGTTTTTTTACACGGAAACCCAATCCGAGCCGAATGCGGCTTTGATCGGGTCTTCGGCGGTGTCCTGCCGAGATCAGTGGCCGTAAGGGCTGGTTGCCCGGTGTTGTGTCGAAACCAGGCACTCGGCTCTGATTGACTCAGTCTCTAGCCATCTGCAATCCCGCTCCACCCAGCTCCGCCTCACCAGCTGAACTGAATTCCGCCCCTCCAGCTTCTGCACTCCAGCTCCTCCCATGCTCCCTCCGCTGTGTGTAATCTACGGTAAGACTACAGTACTTTATTTGAGTGCCTGGAGAAACTGGTGAGACGGGAGACCCGGGCAAGTCGCGGAAAGCGGTGGGAAGAGGGGCATCCCCTCCCGCTCCTTGTAATGACAGCTGAACGGCTTCTCAGCCGCATCGGTTGTCATTACAAGACAGCCGACCGTCGGCTATAGATGCCGGTACCGGGGAGATGCTTCTAGCTGCAGGTATCACTCTGGTACAGCACTTTCCCGAAATATCGGCAATATCGGTAACCTCAGGGGCCGATTCTGATATATCAGGGAAAGTGCAGATCGGCCCTTGATATATCGGCTTTGCTGATAATCGGTCGATACCTACAGTTAAGCCCTTGATTGCCCCTTGATGTTAACCCCTTCCTAGCCAGTGCCATTAGTTCAGTGTACAGTATTATATCTTATCACTGTATTAGTGTCACTAGTAACATCCGTATCAGTTATTAATTTAGTGTTCAGATTGCCCGCCACACAATCATAGTCACATTATAAGTCGCTGATTACCGCCATTATTGGTATAGCATCTAAAGTTGCATAGATTCCAGTATATACACCATAGTTTGTAGACGCTGTAACTTTCACACAAATCAATAAATTTACATTCTTGTTTTATTTACTACAGGTACTTAGATAGTGATGCCAATTTTGCAGTGCTTTTCATACAAATTGTATGTTCACATTAGTCCCTGCCCCCAAGGATAGGGTGGCCAGACGTTCCAGGTTTCTGGGGACAGTCCCCGGACTGAGGACACTGTCCCTGGACCAAGTCTGTCCCCAGTTGTTTCCTCGGATTCAGAGCCAGATTAACGTAGACAGGTTGGCTGAGAAACAGACTGGTGTACTTAGCACTCTGTGTACTATTTAGTCCTGTGCCCAGTGCTCTGTGTATTATGCATTCCTGTGCCCAGAGCTTTGTGTATTATGCAGTCCTGTGCCCAGAGCTCTGTGTATTATGCAGTCCTGTGCCCAGCGCTCTGTGTGTTATGCAGTCCTGTGCTCAGAGCTCTGTGTATTATGTAGACCTGTGCTCAGAGCTCTGTGTATTATGTAGTCCTGTGCCCAGCACTCTGTGCATTATTAAGTCCTGTACCCACTGCCCTGTGTGTATTATGTAGTCCTGTGCCCAGAGCTCTGTGTCTTATGTAGTCCTGTGCTCAGCGCTCTGTGTATTATACAGTCCTGTACCCAGCACTCTGTGTATTATGTAGTCTTATGCCCAGAGCTCTGTGTGTTATGTAGTCCTGTGCCCAGAGCTCTGTGTCTTATGTAGTCCTGTGTTTAGCGCTCTGTGTATTATACAGTCCTGTACCCAGCACTCTGTGTATTATGTAGTCTTATGCCCAGAGCTCTGTGTGTTATGTAGTCCTGTGCCCAGTGCTCTGTGTATTATGTAGTCCTGTGCCCAGCACTCTGTGTATTATGCAGTCCTGAACCCAGCGCTCTGTGTATTATGTAGTCCCATGCCCAGTGCTGTGTATTATGCAGTCCTGTGCCCAGTGCTCTGTGTATTATGTTGTCCTGTACCCAGCACTCTGTGTATTATGCAGTCCTGTGCCCAGTGCTCTGTGTATTATGTTGTCCTGTACCCAGCACTCTGTGTATTATGCAGTCCTGTGCCCAGCGCTCTGTGTATTATGCAGTCTTGTGCCATTTGCCAAAATAAAAATAAAAAATATGTCCCCGGATTTCATTTTAAAAATCTGGTCACCTTACTCAAGGAGCTTACAATCTAAGGTCCCTATCTCACAATCATACATACACATAATAGTGCCAAATTAGACAGGATCCTGCCAATTAACCACTTCAGCTCTGGAAGGTTTACCTCCTTCATGACCAGGCCATTTTATGCGATACGGCACTGCATTTGTTTAACTGGCATTTGCGTGGTTGTGTTTCCTTTCACACGCTAGTGTGGCGTTGGGGACACTGCTGAGGGGGCTATTGGCCGGCATCTCGGGCACATCACACTCCTTGGGATCAGTTCCACTTTGATTCTTCTTGCCCCATGGTTCAGACGTTCCGGTGTTCCGTGAAAGAATCATAATCGTAAAAAATCCATACCCTCGTCACTTCCGGTGCACCTACGTCAGCACCTACGTCATCGAACAGCTGAGGAGCTTACTAGTGCGCATGCTCGGAGGGTATGGATTTTTCACGGTAGTGTGTGTAACGTTACACTTGCGGCGGTTACATTAAAACAGCTTGGCTGCAATATGAGTCATCTCTGCTCTTATCCCTGTCACTTCCCTGATCTCGGCTACTAAATATAAAAGCAGCGGCGGGTGTATGAAAATATAAATCCCGGAGCCGAGATCTCCGTCATTTAGATTTCATACACCCGCCGCCGCTTTTACATTTAGTAGCCGAGATCAGGGAAGTGACAGGGGTAGGAGCGGAGATTACTCATATTGCAGCCGAGCTGTTTTAATGTAAACGCCACAACAGCTGATGCGGCGTAACGTTACACACACTGCCGTCATAATTCCATACCCTCCGAGCATGCGCACTTGTCAGCTCCTCAGCTGTTCAATGACGTATCCGGGGCTGTGAGCATGCGCACTGCTACGCTGCTCAGCTGTTCCTCACAGGAAGGGACGTGGGTATGGAATTCTCACGAGGTATGGTTTTCTAACGTTACACCGGCATACCCCCAGATGCATTCCTGTCCACCACATATGGAATGTAAGTTACTCTGTATCACCTACACATTCTCTCTTCTTTTTTTCTTTTGCTGATTCCTGGGAGTTTTTTCTATCTCTACTCTTCACCTATTCTCCCCATTTATTTGGTCTATTTGGTTTGTGTTCTTAGCACCTTCTGGATATCACCTACTCTGGTACTTACCTAGGACTATTCTCTTTGTACTCTTTGACCCCATGCTACTCAGCCGCACATTGCACTATATTTCAATATAGTCTAATTGCATGTCCTTAGGTATGTCCTAATACCAACACCTCTTTTTTACTGCTCACTCTCACGTCATTTTCCTTTCCATACCACTTTTTTCTTATTTTCATGCGCCATGTTCATGCCTGCTTTTGCCCATCTCTTTGCGTCCCCTCAGCTCCCGGCAAGACCGGTTTGTTGGCCATCTCCAGCACCATGCACCTATGTGATTCGCAATGATTTGAGCTGCCCTGTGAGTAGATCTGGGCGAAATTCAATTTTTACTTATATTGTATTTTTTCATTATTTTTTATTGCAACATACTATTATACAATTATTCTTTGCAGACACGCATCACATGCTCCTGATGAAGTGGAATACAGTCCACAGAAACGCTTCGAGCCTTCTTGATGCAGATTACTATCAATACTATGGGTTACTGTCATACAATTATTTTGTCCAATTTTGGTTGTTTTATTGTGCAATCTTGATGTATGTACTCCAGCTCATATCTATTGTTTTTTATTCAATTTCTACCCGCTCCATATATGTGTATTTATACAATAAAATTGTTATTATATTTTACTACTATGGCCGAGTCACACGCCTCATTCAAAGTCTCAACCTCCCCCCTTATGTATTTGCGTGGTTGTGCGTCACTGTACCCAAATAAAATGTATGTTAATTTTTTTTCCCACAAATAGAGATTTCTTTTAGTGGTATTTGATCACCTCTGCAGTTTTTATTTTCTTCGCTATAAACAAAAAAAGGCCGACAATTTTGAAAAAAACAAAAAACAATATTTTTTACTTTCTGCTATAAAACATATCCAATTTAAAAAAAAAATCAGGCCAATCATCATCAATCATCAATTTAGGCCAATATGTATTCTGCTACATGTTTTTGGTAGAAAAAAATCCCAATAAGTGTATTTTGATTGGTTTGCACAAAAGTTATAGTGTCTACAAACTACCGTATTTATCGGCGCATAACACGCACTTTTTCCTCCTAAAAATGGAGGAAAAAGTAGCTGTGCGTGTTATACGCCCATATAAAAAAAAAATCTCCATAAAGCAGTGCCGAGAGGTAGAAGGGGCGGGCGGCGCCGAGAGGTAGAAGGGGGCGGGCGGCGCCGAGGAGAAGGAAGGACGCGCTGTCATCGGAAGTCCCGCCTCCTATGCCGACGTCAATCATAGGCGCCGGGACTTCCGATGAGAGCGCATCCTTCCTTCTCCTCGGCGCCGCCCGCCCCCCTCTACCTCTCGGCGCCGCCCGCCCCCTTCTACCTCTCGTCACTGCTTTATGGAGATGTTTAGTGATGTGTATAGTGGCGCTGGCAAGGCTGCAATTATGGGCGCTGGTGAAGGCTAAATGTATGGGCACTGGCGAAGGCTAAATGTATGGGCACTGGCAAAGGCTAAATGTATGGGCACTGGCAAAGGCTTAATGTATGGGCACTGGCAAAGGCTGCATGTATGGGCACTGGCAAAGGCTGCATGTATGGGCACTGGCAAAGGCTGCATGTATTGGCACTGGCGATGGTGAGGCTGCAATTATGGGCGCTGGTGAGGCTACATGTATGGGCACTGGCGAAGGCTGCATGTATGGGCACTGGCGAAGGCTGCATGTATAGGCACTGGCGATGGCAAGGCTGCAATTATGGGCGCTGGTGAGGCTGCATGTATGGGCACTGGCAAATGCTGCATGTATGGGCACTGACGAAGGCTACATGTATGGGCACTGGCAAAGACTGCATGTATGGGCACTGGCGAAGGCTGCATGTATGGGCACTGACGAAGGCTACATGTATGGACACTGGCGAAGACTGCATGTATGGGCACTGGCGAAGGCTGCATGTATAGGCACTGGCGATGGTAAGGCTGCAATTATGGGCGCTGGTGAGGCTGCATGTATGGGCACTGCACTGGCGAGGCTGCATTTAAGGACACTGCGCTGATGAGGCTGCATTTGTGGGCACTGGTAAGACTACATTTAATTTTAAAAAAATGTTTAAAGCTGTTTATTTTAAATTTCAGCTTTTTTCCTGAAATTTCTGCCCTAAAATTAAGGTGCGTGTTATACGCCGGCGCGTGTTATACGCCGATAAATACGGTATGTGAAATTTTTATGGGATTTTTATTTATATATTTATTTTGATAGTAATGGCAGCGATCAGCGTCTTATAGCGGGAATGTGACATTGCGGTGGACAAATAAGGCACGGGTGTGACACTTTTGACACCTTTTTGGGGACCAGTGACACTAATACAGTGATCAGTGGTAAAAATATGCACTGTCACTGTAATAATGACACTGGCAGGGAAGGGGTTATGATCAAGGGTGATCATATAGTTAAATTTGCCCCTGGGAGTGCTTTCTAACTCTGTGTGTGTGTGGGGGGGGGGGGGTGTTTGTACTGGGGGAAGACAGAGATCTGTGTTCCTGCTTAGTAGAAACACAAGATCTCTGTCTTTTACTGTCACAGAACGGCGATCTCCCTTGTTTACATAGGCAGATCGCCATTCTGTCTGCCTCAGGAATAATCAGCGGGTCCGGGCAGACATCGGATCTGCTAGACCCGCTGATTGGCTCCTGCTGTGTCCAATCAGAGTAGAAGCTGGTTGTGGGCGGTGCACGTGCGGCGCGCGTGTGCGCCATAGACCTGGAAGACCGAAGTCACGTACAGGTATGTGATTTCACGCAGGAGAGCCGCCACCCCGCAGTATATATATGTGGGATGGTCGGCAAGTGGTTAACCTACCAGCATGTCTTTGGAGTGTGGGAGGAAACCGGAGTACCTAGAGGAAACCCACCCAACATATATATAAATGTGATTTTATTTGATAGGTTTTATAACAAAGTAGAAAAAAAACATTTTTTTTTCAAAATTTTCTGACTTTTCTACTTTATATCATAAAAAAAAAACCCCAGTGGCGATCAAATACCACAAAAGAAAGCTCTATTTGTGTGAAAAAAAAAAATGATGTAAAATTTAATTTGGGTACAGTGGGGCATAACTGGTAATAAAGGGGGTAAAACCTTCCAGAGCTGAAGTGGTTACATAAAACTCATATTTATAAAGCAAGCTACTCCCTCCACCTTGGACCCGGCTGTCTGTCACGTAGAATCTATTTTCTACAAACACTTTCAGACTATTGTATCATAAATTCCACAATAACAAAAGCGTGCAGTGTTAAAAACCGGTAATAGGTGCAGTCACTGACCCAGCAAAACCCCCCCCCCCCCATCCCCTCGGGCGCCCAGTAATGGGTGTGGTTAAGGCTCAGAACTGTGTACAAGGAGCAAGGTTTTGAAATGCATGGTTCACAGGGCTCAGGGGTATGTATCATGCAAGGTGCGGGGCTGGGGTCCCGGGTGCGCCTGGGCCAATCTCTATTCCCATACCTTAAGCAATTTCTGTGCCTTGCTTTTGGACCCATGCTCTACCATTCTGGGATCCTGCCTCTTGTCTATTGGTCAGCACCTCATGTATAAGGATGCTGGACTTGGTACTAGCCTCATTGCCTTTCTGAAATATTCTCATAGGGAGATCCTTAGATGGGGAAAAATTGGTGCAGGCTCTATCGAGCAACCTGACATGGTCCTCCAGATATTCCAGTAATTTGGATAGGTTCATACACATTCTAGTCTCAGAATCAAGCTGTCTGTATCAGGACTCAGGAGCGATCTGGATCTCCACCTTTGTATGAGAGGCCTAGAACAGAGGGTAGCCTCATGTGAGGCAATTTCTTTGGCCTGGTTTCATCCCAGGATTTTACAGGCCCCTATTCTTCGAGGTACGAGTTGACTCTGGTCAGGTGATTTCCCTATTGCTGAGGCTCAGGGGTCTGGCTCTCATGCAAGGAAGTCTTCTCTTCCTTTTTTAAGGAATCCCCATGGAAAGACACTTCAGACAGTGGATCATTCTAGGGAAGAAACCTAGACACCCTTGATATCAAGGGGCTTGGTTGTCTTTGGCGTCTTGTTTTCTAAAGTAACATCCAGATGTTCTGGGCTGTTTTATCTAGTCTAGATCCAAGCAGACAATGCCATAGAGGTTGCATCCTTCCATTTTTAGATGGATCCAGAGTTTTGCAGTAGCAAAAGGCTAGATTGGTATCCTTGGCAAAACGTCAGGCTCCAGCCTTGTCCGGCATGAGCATTCCAGCGTGCTTAAAGCTGTGAGACTGATTTCTATCCCTGGAGCTATTCCTGGAGCTGTCCCAGGTAGCCAACTTCAGAGGTTGACTACCGGACCCCTGAGATCAAGCTAAAGGCTAGGCAGTTTTGGCTCAGGTCCAGTTGTCCTCTGGTAAGATGTTCCTGTGACATTCAGTGCTTTCTTCCCTCATTTGTCTCGCATGTTCAGAATGGAAAAGCATTCCGGTGTTCCAGGCTGATCTAGGCAGTTGTGGTATGCCAACCTAAAGGGGGTGCAGGACAGTTGCTCCAAGAGATCTACTGGATCAGAATCCTCTGTTTCTAAGGAATGTGTTTTGCCATCCAGGTTCCAAGCTGCCTTTGACAGCTTGATAATCAAAGTTCAAATTTTGAAACTTACTTACTACTGACCCCTGAACTTCACCTCACTTACTACTGTTCTCTGAATTCTGCCTCACTTACTACTGACCCCTGAACTTTTCTTCACTTAATACTGACCCTTGAGCTCCGCTTCACTTGCTACTGATTCCTGAACTTTACCTCACTTACTACTGATCCCTGAACTCTGCCTCACTTACTACTAAAGAAAAAATTCCCCTAAATGGTTGGGACTTCATAGGCGCTATATATTTGAACAGGCAAGAAAAATATATATGTATTAAAAACTATATGTTTTATTGGACATATTTAGTTAAAAATTAGCAAAAAATATGTAGCAGGATTCCCAGCCATTTTGCTGGATATTGGTCCCCCTGGGCCACAGGGTGCAACAAAAGTACCCCTGTGCATGTTCCACCAAGTGTGGGCGCCGAGACAATGACTAGTCCAGTATCTTTGATTTTTTGTATTTATTGAGAACTTGGATGGGAGAAGGGATGAGTGGGATACTCCTTTGGCTCAACTATGCACAATTTGCTGGAAACAGCTGAAGACGCTTCTTGGCGCTGACTTGACGCTTTCGAGATGCAAATCAATGCCGGTTGATGCTGGTTAAAGCGGAGTTCCACCCTAAAATTATACTTACCTCCATCTTCTTGCTCCGGGTCACCTGAAAAACAAATGGATAATCGCAATTTTTTTTTTACTTACCTTGTTTAGAAGATAATATACTTACCTTACTTTCTCTTCCTCCCCTCGGCGGCCACGGCCCATCATCACTTCCTGGCTTGCAATGATTCCTGAGAACTGAACGTCATCGCTCCCAGGAATCAATGCGCCTGCACCGGCCCCGACGTCAGTTCCGGATCAGGCGCCGTCATACCTTGCTAAACAGCTTCTGGGCATGCCCAGAAGCTGTGCAGGGATGACGCTACGGCACCGGAAGTGACGGCGGGGCAGGTGCAGTGCATCGTGGGACCGAAGAGGACGGAAGAGGACGCAGAAGAGGATCGCGCTGGCTTCAAGCTGCCCACACCTGAGATGGCAGCGCTGGACAATACATTTTCAAGGTAAGTATTTCTTCTAAAAGGTAAGTGCAACCCGGGACAGATCAGAGGCTATCCATTGTGGAATGCGCTATTCCTGACTGTCCCGGGGGTATTTTTATTAAAAAAAACTTTCCCAGGGTGGAACTCCGCTTTAATGCTGGCTTGCTGCCTGTTAACTCCAAACTGACCATGGACTGCTTTCTCACATAAAGACGTAATTTCTTTAGTTCCCTTAAGCACTCCTTGCTGAGGTAGCTACTTGTGCTGCTGCGCTGCTAAACACTTCAGGGCCCACACCGGTACCCTCTCACTTATTTTCAGGGCTTAAACACTGGCACCCCCTTTCTCTAAACCTTCTCCACAGGTTAGCTGGCTTCTGGATCCCCTTGACCTTCTGGAGTGCTCCCCTCTCCTAGGCAGACCCCTGGGCAGTCTCAAATACTCACGATACTGTTTTTCCCCAAAACTTCTTCCCAGCAGCTCCACTCAGTCCACAGCACTCTGAATCCCTCCTCTGCAGATCAGCTCAACCTTCGTCCTCTAGGCTGACCGCCCGGGACACTCTCTCACTTGCGCTGACAGGAGGAGAGATAGCGTCACCCTCCTCCTGGGAATCTGCTTCCTGCCAAAGACTAGGGATGATCGAACGGTTCGGGTCCACCATCGGTTCGGCCCTAACATTGGGTGTTCGAGGTTCGGCCGAATTTAGAACTTTTTGCCCAAAAAGTTCGGAATTCGGCAACCAGAACCGCCCAAAATGCAATGCTTCAGGAAATGGGCTTTAAAAGCCCGTGATTGGACCAGAACCATTAGCAAAAGCCAATTGAGGGGGCAGGAGAATGCTAGGAATGTGATTGGAGTGACTAGGGGGTCCCTAGACCAATCATTAGTGAATACGCCCCCCAGTATATAAGATCGCCCCCGCCATATTCCCAGCATTGTTATACTGGACATGGAAGAGAGTGGAAGCAGTTCTGTTAATTTTACTTTAAAAGTGTCATTTAGCTATTTTTAGTGTGAGGAAAGGGATATCTAGTGTAGTTAGAGTGCTCCTTTACACTTAAGTTAGCTTCAAAAATTTAGTTTCTGTAGGGAAAGTGTTAAGTGTCAGGGGACCGTAGTGTAGTGTAGGGTTAACTGACAGTGACTGCTATGGCAGGGTGACAAAACCCTTCCATAGCAGGGTGACCGCTATAGAGAAATGATCATTTCTCTGTGTTGCTTCGGCACAGGCATGTGGCTTCTCACCAGCAAGCATTTTTTAATGCTGCAGGGGCTGCCACTGCCAGTGCTTTTTTGAGGACATGTTTGATGTCAGACATGACATCTGAATATGTGTATAGGGGGAATATATAGACATATATGTCTGTATATATACCCCTAGACATATATAGGTGTGATAGTAGCAGAAATAAATGCTTGCGCTAATGAAATCATTTACAGTAATATATTTCTGCTACTATCACACCTATATATGTCTAGGGGTATATATTCAGACATATATGCCTATATATACCCCCTATACACATGTTCAGATGTTTTGCCTGCCTCAAAAGAACCCCAAAAAATGCCAAAAAAACGCTAGCGTCAAAAAAAAAAGATGCCCAGGTGTGTTTTTGCTGGCATTTTTTGGGGGGTTTTGGAGGCAGGCAAAACATCAGAACTTGTGCACAGTACCACTATACACAAGTTCAGATGTTTTTCCTGACTGCAAAGAACCCAAAAAAATGCCTGCTATTAAACCGGCAAGGTGTTACAGCAGAGAAGCTAACCCCCTGTCAGAAAGTTTTCTAATACAAACAATCTTTTTTTTTTATCCCACAAACTTGGAAAGGGGGAAAAGGGAAGAACGTATGTACAAATAAATAAAGTGCAAAAATATAAAGACATCTCTGTTTGTACAATATATACATTATACTGGGAATAGATGCACCCCCCCACCAACAAACTTCGTTGGTTAGGATATAACACATTTACATATGCTAACTGTCTGTGGCTAATGTAAATCCACCTGTAAAGGAAACATTAAGGTTAGTCATAGATCACAAGCCTTATATTACATGGCTATCTGTCTGGATTGTTGAGTAAGAAGACCCTCCTCGCAAGGGCGACCTTCTTAATCCCTTCCCTGACTCCTCTGCCATTCAGTGCTTGACATGCCGGGTCCAATCTCCTCCTCCTCCTCCTCAGGGAATCTGTGTCCTATCACTGACTACCTAATTGCAGAGTCCTTTGGAGAAGACAATTACAGCATCTTCCTGCTGTCTCTCACGATTCTTCTCCTGATGGAAACAGGGCAAACCACTGGAGCCTGAGTGGCCTGCAGTGCTACTAAGTCAGGGAAATGTAAGGGGCCTTTCAGAGCACCCCCCACCAAACTTTCTGGATGCACTGCCTATCACTGCAACAGTCACCCTTTTAATTCAGTTCTTTCTTGAGCAACAATTGTAATCCAGAGATCCTGGCCCATTGGCCCAAGGGATCTTATGAAATTAGAGTTTCTTTTTATGACCCTGGTGGCCCAAGGGGTTTGTAGAACAACAAAAAAATGTTTTTCAACCATGCAACATAACTGTTAACTTCAGCATTATATGTTTTTTTTTTTTTGTGAAATGATGGCCAGCCAGCTTTACTTTTCTCAGTCTTGTAGGTGCACAGATTCCTCTTCTTTTTTTTTTTTTTAAAGTCTTGTCAAATGTAATATTCTGGATGAGGGACCCTGACAAGGGTTCCCTGGCTGTCCCTTACTCGGATGGACCAGGCCTGTGTAAGATTCTGGTACCTTTGGTACCCTTATTTACCATTTCCTTTTCAACATTGCGTCCCACCTTTCTAGTTAGGTGGAACGCATACACCTTTAAGACGGATGACGTCATCGCCGAGCGCCGCAGAGCGGCTATTTCAACCGCCGGCGTTCTCTCTCACGTTGTTCGTTCAATGTGCCTACATGCTTAGAAGCTTGTCTTGTTGCCGGAACCTCCAGCTATTTGCTTTTACCTGGAACAGACCGGAACCTCGCTACTGATCCCGTATCTCGCTACCGGATCACTCCCTCACTACTGGACCCCTCTACTACTAACCTTACTAGTGATAAGTACCCCACAGGGGAATCCTCCATAACTAACTTACACTATCTACCTCTGCACATTAAGGACTGTTACTATCTATGCATACTAATTCTATCATCTGCACTGGTACATAGATTGCTAGCTCTTGAGTCTACTATCATCTATCCTTGCACTGGGTTAGTCTATCCTGTATATGTCATCTGCTGTCCTTACCACCTGCTACCATACATGATTACTAACCTATCTGCATTCTACCTATTACCATCTACTACTCTCCTGAACATTACTATCAAGTGCTTACCATTACTGTCACTGCTCACACCTGTCCCTTCAGCACATCACCTCCATACTATCATATACATCCTATCACTCCAGGAACATCTTATTGAGTGTGTGTATATCTGTATGCTGAAGCTGACAGGCCCACAGTGATGAGTCTGGAGAGTTGGATCTGGTATTCCAACACATCTCTACATGAGTACTGAGTGGAGATTCTGCAGCTGCAAATCCAGCCTACTACAAAAACGCAGGAGCGTTACAGATTGAACGAACCTAAAAAATGGATTCAGCAGAATTACCCACTCAAGTGACACAATTAACACAACAAGTAAATGCATTAATACTTGCTCTTACTGAAGTAAAAGAAGAAAACCAGACTCTGACACAGCAGGTAACCCGTCTTTCACGGCTTACTGCTGCTCAGCCCCCTGAACCTAAAATAAACCCTCCTCTAGTGTTTACAGGTGATCGGAAAAAATTTTGTGAATTCAAAAACGCATGTCAATTGCTTTTTTTGCTAAAACCTCGTACATACCCTACTGATCAAATTAAAGTCTGTACCGTTATTTCATACTTAACGGGTGATCCACGGGCCTGGGCAGACTCTCTCTTTGAGAAAAATGATCAGCTTCTCAATTCCTATTCTTTATTCCTAGCGGAACTCGCTAGTTTATATGAAGACCCCAATAGGCAGAGTACTGCTGATATCCAGTTGAGGGCTTTAAAACAAGGAAGGAGACCTGTAGAAGACTTTGTAGCAGAGTTCAAAAGATGGACCCTTGATTCAGGGTGGAATGATATATCTCTGTGAACTCAGTTCAGACTCGGGTTGTCAGAGGCCGTTAAAGACGAGCTCGCCCGAGCGGATTTACCTGGCACCTTGGATGCCTTAATACAACTCAGTATCAACATCGACAGGCGACTGCGAGAAAGAAAGGCTGAGAAAATGGGAATGCCATTGTCTAGTCCTTCTCAGAATTCGGCCGTTGACCCTACTCCTATGGAGGTAGGAACCATACGCCCACCTTTATCAACTACTGAACGAGCCAGGAGAAGATCCAGAAACCTCTGCATGTACTGCCCATCCCCGGATCATTTGATAAGCGTCTGTCCCCTTGTCCGCAAAAAAGAGGGTGAGTGTTCACATGTCTTGCTAGGAGGATTAACGACTTCCTTTTCTAATCCCTATCTCTTTGTTCATTTAACATTACAGTGGGACCAGACTAGGATTACCACCAAGGCTATGATCGACACAGGATCTTGTGGGAACTATATTGATACACGTTTTGTTACCTTAAATAAAATACCTATTATTTCAAAACCTAAACCTGTTTCTGTTAGTTTCATTAACGGTATTCCGCTATCTTCTGGTCCAATCACCAACCAGACACAAGCACTCCTTGTCACTGCTAACGAGTCTCATATGGAGACCACCACTTTTGATATACTATCTTCACCCCATTTTCCTATTATTTTGGGACTTCCCTGGTTACACACACATCAACCAATCATAGATTGGAAAAGACGGACTTTAATTTTCCCTTCTCACTATTACGAGATTACGTGTAACCTCCCATCTTATGGAAAGATCCTGTCTGTGGTGTCAGATGAGATTGCACCACTATGTTATCAGGATCTGTCCGAAGTATTACTTGAGAAAAATGCTCAAGTGTTGCCTCCCCATAGGGATTATGATTGCACGATCTACTCCCTAACAGCAAATTGCCTTTCGGTCATGTTTATCCTCTTTCACAGGATGAACTTTCTCATCTCAAGGAATACTTGGATGAGAATTTGACAAAAGGGTTGATCAGACCCTCTACTTCTTCCACAGCTGCAGGACTTTTCTTTGTCCGCAATAAGGATTCAAGTCTTAGGCCTATTATCGACTATAGGCAATTAAATACGATTACGATAAAGGATCGCTATCCTTTACCGCTCATCCCTGAACTCATTGAACAAGTGCGTGGGGCTACTTACTTCTCTAAATTGGACCTAAAAGGGGCATACAACTTAATCCGAATCCGTGACGGAGATGAGTGGAAAACAGCATTCAGAACCAGATACGGATTATTCGAATATCTTGTGATGCCATTCGGGTTGTGTAATGCTCCCGCAGCTTTTCAAAGGTTCATAAATGACATCTTTAGAGACTTACTTGATGTCTGTGTTGTGGTATATCTGGACGATATACTTATCTATTCTCGATCTCTGTCTGAACATATAAAACATGTAAGACTTGTGTTATCCAGATTACTCACACACAATCTATACGTGAAATTAAAAAAATGCCTATTTCATAAAGAAGAAATATTATTCCTAGGATACATCATATCCAAAACTGGAATCAAGATGGATATGAGCAAGATATCCTGTATTCTGGATCAGCCTATACCAACAACTCGTAAGGCATTACAGCGATTCCTTGGATTTTCAAACTTCTATAGGAAGTTCATCAAGAACTTCTCTGCTATTGTGAGACCTCTCACACAACTTACAAGTATAAAGAAACCATTCAAATGGTCAGAAGAAGCAAATGGAGCTTTCCGCTTGTTAAAATCAAGCTTTACTTCTGCTCCCATACTACGCCATCCAGACCCATCCCTCCAATATATTCTGGAGGTGGATGCGTCAAATATGGCAGTAGGAGCAGTTCTCTCCCAACGACCAACAAATACTTCACCACTCCACCCAGTTGCTTTCTTCTCAAAATCACTAAGCAGCCCAGAGGTGAATTACCCAGTGGGTGAAAAGGAGTTGCTTGCCATAAAACTGGCACTGGAGAACTGGCGACATCTACTTGAAGGTACCCAATTACCAATACTCATATATACAGATCATAAAAACCTTCAATACCTCCAGACTAACAAAACTCTTTCCAACCGGCAGGTATGATGGTCATTATTCTTCCTAAGATTCAACTTTCTAGTGACCTACACGCCTGCAGACAAAAATAAAAAAGCGGATGCGCTATCACGATTAACCAAAGATAACTGCGCCGAAATCCCTTCTATTCCTATAATACCCTATGAACGTATTATTGGTGTTGTTCGTTCCCTGAAGGAAGAGATTTTGCACAGTATAGGATTGGATTCACCTCCACCACAACTAAGTACTGATGCAGAAGGCTTCCTCTATTACAACGACAAACTCTACATACCCCCTACTATGCGCACCAAGATCTTGGAGTTATCACATGATGTGCCCATGGCAGGACATATGGGTATGACGAAAACCCTTAATTTGCTTACCAGGCAGTTTTGGTGGCCTGATATGAAGACGTCTGTACGAAAATTTGTTTCTTCATGTGACATCTGTGCAAGGTCCAAAATTGACACTACAAAACCATCTGGTCTACTCTGCAGTCTACCAATACCCCAGGTTCCATGGGAAGTTGTGTCCCTAGACTTTATAGTAGAACTACCACCTTCCAAAGGATTTAATACCATTCTAGTGTCAGTGGACCATCTGACAAAGATGGCACATTTCATTGCTATTCGTAGACTACCTTCATCTAAACAAACAGCGGAACTATTAATGAAACATGTGTTCAAGTTACATGGAATTCCAAAGACTCTTTTATCCGACCGTGGTTCACAGTTCATCTCCAAATTTTGGCAAGCTCTTTGTCAAATACTACGGATTGAGCGAAAGCTCACTTCTCCCTACCACCCTCAGACCAACGGACAGACTGAAAGAGTCAACCAGTGTATAGAACAATATCTGCGTTGCTACACATCATACCTACAGGATGATTGGGTGGACCTCCTCCCTCTGGAGGAATTTGCTTATAACAACGCAACCCACAGTACTACTAAGCAAAGTCCGTTCTACTTGAACTATGGGTTTCATCCCACACTTCTTCCACCACGCATCCTACCATCAAGTAACCCAGTAGCCTCGGACTATCTTACCCAAATAAAAGACTCTCTGGGTTTACTTAATACCACTATCTCACACGCTCATAGTCAATAAAAAAGGTACTATGACCTTCGTAGAAGACCTTCTCCGCAATATGCTATTGGGGACCTCGTTTGGCTATCGACAAAAAATTTAAGATTAAAGATCCCTAGCAAAAAGCTTGGACCTTTATTTCTAGGACCCTTCCCAATTAAGAAACTCATTGGAAAAGCTGCAGTACAACTCACCTTACCGGCAGATCTCAAAATCCATCCCATCTTTCATGTGTCGCTACTGAAACCCCTATGTTGCTAACCAAGGAATAAGGCCTACCATCTTGCCTCCACCTCCAGTACAAGTTGAAGGCGGAGAAGAATATGAGATTAAGGAGATTTTGGATTCTCGTATCCACAGAGGAAGACTCCAGTATCTCATAAGATGGAAGAACTATGGACCCCAAGACGACACCTGGTTGGATACCTCTGATGTTCACGCACCTAGGCTTATACGAAGGTTTCACTCGAAATACCCGGAGAAACCAGTGCTATAGGCCTTCCAGAGCCTATTTACCATTTCCTTTTCAACATTGCGTCCCACCTTTCTAGTTAGGTGGAACGCATACACCTTTAAGACGGATGACGTCATCGCCGAGCGCCGCAGAGCGGCTATTTCAACCGCCGGCGTCCTCTCTCACGTTGTTCGTTCAATGTGCCTACATGCTTACAAGCTTGTCTTGCTGCCGGAACCTCCAGCTATTTGCTTTTACCTGGAACAGACCGGAACCTCGCTACTGATCCCGTATCTCGCTACCGGATCACTCCCTCACTACTGGACCCCTCTACTACTAACCTTACTAGTGATAAGTACTCCACAGGGGAATCCTCCATAACTAACTTACACTATCTACCTCTGCACATTAAGGACTGTTACTATCTATGCATACTAATTCTATCATCTGCACTGGTACATAGATTGCTAGCTCTTGAGTCTACTATCATCTATCCTTGCACTGGGTTAGTCTATCCTGTATATGTCATCTGCTGTCCTTACCACCTGCTACCATACATGATTACTAACCTATCTGCATTCTACCTATTACCATCTACTACTCTCCTGAACATTACTATCAAGTGCTTACCATTACTGTCACTGCTCACACCTGTCCCTTCAGCACATCACCTCCATACTATCATATACATCCTATCACTCCAGGAACATCTTATTGAGTGTGTGTATATCTGTATGCTGAAGCTGACAGGCCCACAGTGATGAGTCTGGAGAGTTGGATCTGGTATTCCAACACATCTCTACATGACTACTGAGTGGAGATTCTGCAGCTGCAAATCCAGCCTACTACAAAAACGCAGGAGCGTTACAGCCTGGCCCGACCCGACCTGTCCAGGCAACGAACTTCCACCCGGTTGATATATATGTACCGTCCATACAGTCACTGAGTCTTTACTGCGTCAAACCTCTCTTTGAGGTCAGGTCTGGGTGAATCCCGAAAAAGGTTTAGGGACAAAGAGAAAATCCCAAATAGCCTCATCACACCAAAAGTCTCTCTTGGCCTCTATATTCAGCATGACCTCCCTAGGAGCGTATGGATAATCATAGCCATACTCCATAGCTACCTTGCGTTGCATCCATCGCTACATTCTTGAGAGCCTGGGGAGGGTCTTCCTGTTGCCTCTCCCAGGCAATGAAAAGGGGGTCTCCTCTATTTTGATCACGGTGCTATATGCTTCATTTTGGTCCAGAGACGGGTATAATTTGTAGGTGGGGTGAGGTCTGGGACCCTTTTGGTGTAGGCTTCACAGAACCCCAACTTTTCTGCCAGCTCCCCTGAGTCTCTTTATCAGGCACATTACTGGTTATGGGGCCTGGTGAGGTGCTCCCAGCTTCAGAACGCCAATCCCATTCTGTTTCATCCTCGGATCTCCAATAATTCACTTCTTACTCACTACTCAGACTGGTCGGTGAGGCCTTGATGGCTACGGGCCATTTTTGCTGGGATATGGGAACAGGGGCAGACCTTATTTCTGCTGCGGCAGATTCCGGTGCATCCTCTGGCCACCTCCCGGCCCACTGGATTGGCATGCAGCCTCTTCCTAGTGACTGAGTCCCTTGCACTGACAAAGCTGGACCACTGTCAGTCTGCATGGTCTCCAACTTCATCAGCACCCGAATCATGCCCCTCCCGCCTCCGTGGAGGAACCTGGACACCGTGCCTGTCACTTCTGAGCCCTGACTCCCAGGCCACGCACATCTGCCTGGGCCGGCCTCCACCATTCTCTGCCCGCAGCAGCAGGTAGCTGCAATGCCCGCACTGACTCCATGCTTGCACTTTCATAGTGACTCTCTCACACTGAGGACATACCGTGCCAAGGTACTCCAGGCCTCCTCCCGTGCACAGCGCCAGTCCTCCTTCGGGCACCATCTGTATGCCTGTGTCCCATACGAAGGTCAAGCTCGGCTTCCCGGTCTGCTCCTGGATCTGCCCAGCAGGTTCTCCGGCGGTGGCTGAAGCGATCATGGTTGCGCACTTCTGCTCTCCAAACAACTCCATGGTGCTTTTCTTCACACGTGTCTCCCTCTCAGCCACACACAAAGGGGGGAGTGTTATATGGACTCCTTTTGTCACTCCTGATTGGCTGGGTGCGACCGATGTCTCCACCCTTACTCCTTGTTTCACGGTGGCTCCTCCTGCTAGGCAGTGCTTTGTGGATCGTGCTTTCCCACGCGGTGCAGTAACCCTTCCCATGCCTTGCTCACTCTCTCTAGCCCCTCACTAGACATGCATCCACTCTTCTTACTGGCAACAAGCCCCCAGCTGCGCCTCCCTCTCCCGGAGCCAGCTGTCCCTCTTTGCCAGGCAAGAGAATTGTCCCGCTGTCATATGCACAGTCAACAGTCCTCTCCCCGACACATGTGCAAGTAAGGCCCACCATACTGTCTCCGAAGATAGTCCCACTGCCCCTCCTGGCATGGCCAACTGCAATCTTCACAGTATCACTGCAACTGCTGTATAGAACGAATGTCCCACTATCATAAGCACAGTCAACATCAGTCCATATAGCCTGTACACATACCTGGCCCCTGGCACCTTGCTCCTCGTGCCCCTGGCCGCCATTTACTTCGTCTACTCCTGGACCTTTCTCTGTCAAGTAGCTGCAGCTGTGTAATGTTCTGGTACCTTTGGTACCCTAATTCCACTTTCCTTAAGTGTATGCGCCCCACCATTCTCTTTTGGTAAGGTGCGCATACACCTTTAAGACCGATGCTGTCATCACTGAGCGCCGCTGGAGCGGCTATTTCAACCGCCGGCGGTCTCACTCACATTGTTCGTTCAACACCGCATAACCTGCCTTGAAGCTCGCATGCTTGCAAGCATACCTCGCTATCGGAACCTCGCTGCTGATCCCTGTATCCTGCTACCGGATCATCCGCTCTTACCGAACCTCTCCTCTGCTTCTTGCTACTAGTGATAAGTACCCCACAGGGGAATCCTCCATAACCTTCATACTAAAGCTTACACTATCTAGCTCTGCATACTAAGGACTGTTACTACATCTGCACTATCTAGATTGCTAGCTCTTGAGCCTACTATCATCTGCTCTTGCACTGGGTTAGTCTCTCCTGTATGTTCATCTGCTATCCTATCATCTACTACCATACATGATTGCTAACCTATCTGCATCCCATCTGCTACTATCTCATTCTCAAGAACATTCCTCTCAAGTGTCTGTCACCTATCATCTCTACTCAACCTGTCTCTTCAGCCTATCACCACTATACTACTATATACATAGGTCACTCCAGGAACATCTTATTGAGTGTGTATATTTGTATGCTGAATTGAGACTATCCACATATGATGAGTCTTGGGAGTTGGGATTGGTATCTCAGCGTTTCTCTACATGACTACTGAAGTGGAATATTTCTGCAGCTGCAAATCCACATTATACAGAAAACGCAGGAGCGTTACAGATTGAACGAACCTAAAATGGATTCAGCAGAAATAACCACTCAGGTGACACAATTAAAACAACAAGTAACTGCGTTAATACACGCACTTACTGAATTAAAAGAAGACAATCAGGCTCTGACGCAGCAGGTGGCCAGACTGACACAACTTACCGCTGCTCAGTCCCCTGAACCCAAAATAAATCCTTCTTTAGTATTTACAGGCGATCGCAAAAAATTTAGCGAATTCAAAAACGCATGTGAGTTACTTTTCTTGCTAATACCCCGTACCTACCTTACTGATCATATCAAGGTTTGTACTATTATTTCTTTCCTAACAGGCGATCCACGGGCCTGGGCAGACTCTCTCTTTGAGAAAAACGATCAGCTTCTCAACTCCTACGCCTTATTTCTAGCAGAACTTACTAGCCTATATGATGACCCAAATAGGCAGAGTACTGCCGATCTTCAATTGAGGTCCTTAAAAGAAGGTAGGAGACCTGTGGAAGACTTTGTGGCAGAGTTCAAGAGATGGACCCTTGATTCAGAGTGGAATGATGCATCTCTGAAAACTCAATTTAGGCTTGGCCTATCAGAGGCCGTTAAAGACGAGCTCGCCCGAGCGGATCTGCCGAAAACCCTGGATGCATTGATACAACTCAGTATCACCATAGATAGAAGGCTACAAGAAAGAAAGGCTGAAAAAATGGGAATGCCATTATCCAGTTCTTCTCGGATTTCAGCCGTTGACCCTACTCCTATGGAGGTAGGAACCATACGCCCACCTCTATCATCTACGGAAAGAAGTAATGATTAGTATATCCAGGTGATGACAGGACAGCCTCAATCCCTTGTGAATCAAGCAGGAACCACCAGTGTGTGAACTCCCTCCACCAGTAAGATTGGCCTCTCACCTTGATACCAGACCCAAACGGGCCAGCATGAGCATATCAGGGGATAAACAGACTATCACAGGTAACCTCTCCAGCCTTCACCTCCGGGGGTCGCCAGGACATAAAATAAAGATAAAGCAAAGATCTAGTGCTCTCTGAATGTAAATAATGAGCTTTTATTGAGCATAAAGGGGTAACTCACATTTGTTGGGCACTCAGCCGTGCCTGCTGTTATGGCATTCAGTGTTAGAGAGTAGCACCCGAGCGATCGGCGTCAGGCACGCAGGCTCCGCCTCCCTATACGCGTTACGCCTGGGCTCCGTTTGGCTTCTTCGGTAGGGAAGAAGGGAAGAAGCCAAACGGAGCCCACGCTCCAGGCGTAACGCGTATAGGGAGGCGGAGCCTGCGTGCCTGACGCTGATCGCTCGGGTGCTACTCTCTAACACTGAATGCCATAACAGCAGGCACGGCTGAGTGCCCAACAAATGTGAGTTACCCCTTTATGCTCAATAAAAGCTCATTATTTACATTCAGAGAGCACTAGATCTTTGCTTTATCTTTATTTTATGTCCTGGCGACCCCCGGAGGTGAAGGCTGGAGAGGTTACCTGTGATAGTCTGTTTATCCCCTGATATGCTCATGCTGGCCCGTTTGGGTCTGGTATCAAGGTGAGAGGCCAATCTTACTGGTGGAGGGAGTTCACACACTGGTGGTTCCTGCTTGATTCACAAGGGATTGAGGCTGTCCTGTCATCACCTGGATATACTAATCATTACTTTGGAGCACTTTATATGAACATTTATGTTTCATCAGAGCACATATGATGGACACCATATTTTGTTGATAACACTTGTTGATTCATTAATCACTTATTATTTTTGTGCACTTCTGGCGCAGCACGTTTTTTGATTTTTATGTTTTTGTTGTGAGGTGTGGACACAATTTGTGTATGCAGCCGGATTTATATATTGATTTATTCTAGCACATTTATACACATTTGAATTTCACTTAGTCTTGCGCTGATAGTTTTTTCACTATATTCATCTACGGAAAGAGCCAGGAGACGATCTAGTAATCTCTGCTTGTACTGTGCATCCCCGGATCACATGATAAACATCTGTCCCCTTGTCTACAAAAAGAAGGGTGAGTGTTCATATGTCCTCCTAGGGGGATTGACAACTTCAATTACTAACCCTTACCTTTTTGTTCGCTTGACATTACAGTGGGACCAGACCAGGATTACTACTAAGGCCATGATTGACACAGGATCTTGTGGAAATTATATTGACATACGTTTTGCTGCTTTAAATAAAGTCCCTATTATTTCTAAACCTAAACCTGTCTCAGTGAGTCTTATTAACGGTGTTCCTTTATCCTCTGGTCCGATCACTGATCAGACACAAGCACTCCTAGTCACCACTAACGAGTCTCATATGGAGACCACCACCTTCGACCTAATACCTTCACCCCACTTTCCCATTGTTTTGGGACTTCCCTGGTTACACACACATCAACCAACCATAGATTGGAAGGAACGGACCCTGGCCTTCCTCTCTTGCTATTGCGAGGGTACGTGTAACCTCCCGTCTTACGGGAAGATCCTGTCTGTGGTGACAGATGAGATTGCACCACTATGCTATCAGGATCTGTCTGAGGTTTTTCTTGAGAAAAATGCCCAAGCACTACCTCCCCATCGGGACTATGATTGTAGTATTGATCTACTCCCAAATAGCAAATTGCCGGTCGGTCATGTTTATCCTCTTTCGCAGGATGAACTTTCCCATCTCAAAGAATATTTGGATGAGAATTTGAAAAAAGGTTTTATTAGACCTTCCACTTCTTCCACAGCAGCAGGACTCTTTTTTGTCCGCAATAAGGACTCAAGTCTCAGGCCTATTATCGACTATAGGCAATTGAATGCTATTACAATAAAAGATCGCTATCCTCTACCGCTTATCCCTGAGCTCATTGAACAGGTGCGTGGAGCTACCTATTTTTCAAAATTGGACCTGAAAGGGGCATACAATCTAATTCGAATCCGTGATGGAGATGAGTGGAAGACTGCATTCAGAACCAGATACGGATTGTTCGAATATCTTGTAATGCCATTCGGGCTATGCAACGCCCCTGCAGCCTTTCAACGATTTATAAGCGATATCTTTAGAGACTTACTGGATGTCTGTGTTGTGGTATATCTGGACGATATACTTATATATTCACGATCCTTGTCTGAACATATAAAACATGTAAGACTTGTGTTATCGAGATTACTTGCACACAACCTATACGTGAAACTGAAAAAATGCTTGTTTCATAAAGAAGAAGTACTATTTCTAGGATACATCATATCCAAAACAGGAATCAAGATGGATATGAATAAGATATCCTGCATTCAGGATTGGCCTACACCAACCACCCGCAAAGCGCTACAGCGATTCCTTGGATTTTCAAATTTCTATAGGAAGTTCATCAAGAACTTCTCTGCCATTGTGAGACCCCTCACACAACTCACTAGCATTAAGAGACCATTCAAATGGTCAGATGAAGCAAATTAAGCTTTTCACCTGTTAAAGACAAGGTTTACTTCTGCTCCCATACTACGCCATCCAGACCCATCCCTCCAATACATTCTGGAAGTAGATGCGTCAAACATGGCAGTAGGAGCAATACTCTCCCAACGACCAACTAACACTTCACCACTTCATCCAGTCGCCTTCTTTTCTAAATCCTTAAGCAGTCCAGAGGTAAATTACCCAGTGGGTGAAAAGGAACTGCTTGCTATAAAACTGGCTCTGGAGAATTGGCGACATCTACTCGAAGGCACCCGATTACCAATACTCATATACACGGATCATAAAAATCTTCAATATCTTCAGATTAACAAAACCCTCTCTCACCGGCAGGTATGATGGTCACTATTCTTCCTAAGGTTTAACTTCCTAGTGACCTACACACCTGCAGATAAGAATAAAAAAGCGGATGCGCTATCACGACTAACTACTTCGAAATCCCTTCCGTTCCTATAATACCTCACAAGCGTATTATTGGAGTTGTCCGTTCCTTGAAGGAAGAGGTTTTGCATAGTATAAGTTTGGATTCACCCCCACCACAACTAAATACTGATGCAGAAGGCTTCCTCTACTACAACGACAAACTTTACATACCCCCTACCATGCGCACCAAGATCTTGGAATTGTCGCATGATGTGCCTATGGCAGGACATATGGGTATGACAAAGACTCTTAATTTGCTTACCAGGCAGTTCTGGTGGCCTGACATGAAAACATCTATACAGAAATTCGTCTCTTCATGCAATGTCTGTGCCAGGTCCAAAATTGACACTACGAGACCATCCGGTCTACTATGCAGTCTACCAATACCCCAAACTCCATGGGAAGTTGTGTCCTTGGACTTTATAGTAGAACTACCTTCTTCCAAAGGATTTAATACCATCTTGGTGTCAGTGGACCATCTGACAAAAATGGCACATTTCATTGCTATTCGCAGACTACCTTCGTCCAAACAAACAGCGGAACTACTGATGAAACATGTCTTTAAGTTACAGGGTATCCCGAAAACTCTTCTGTCTGACCGTGGATCACAATTTATCTCCAAGTTCTGGCAAGAACTATGTCACATACTACGAATTGAGCTGAAGCTCACTTCCCCCTACCATCCACAGACCAACGGACAGACTGAAAGAGTCAACCAGTGCATCGAGCAATATTTACGTTGTTACACTTCATATCAACAGGATGATTGGGTGGATCTTCTCCCTCTGGCAGAATTTGCCTACAACAACGCAACCCACAGTACGACCAAACAGAGTCCGTTCTACTTGAACTATGAGGTTCATCCCACTATTCTTCCACCACGCATCCTTCCTTCAAATAACCCAGTAGCCTCAGACTATCTTACCCTAATAAAGGACTCTCTGGGTTTACTTAATACTACCATCGCACACGCTCATAGTCAACAAAAGAAGTACTATGATCTTCGTAGAAGACCTTCTCCTCAGTATGCTATTGGGGACCTCGTTTGGCTCTCAACAAAAAACTTAAGATTGAAAATCCCTAGCAAAAAGCTTGGGCCTCTGTTCTTGGGACCTTTCCCAATCAGGAAACTTATTGGAAAAGCTGCAGTACAGCTCACATTACCAACAGACCTCAAAATACATCCCATCTTCCATGTGTCGCTACTGAAGCCCCATGTTCCTGACCAAGGAATAAGGCCTACTATCCCACCTCCTCCTCCTGTACAAGTTGAAGGTGGAGAAGAATATGAGATAAAAGAGATTCTGGTTTCTCGTATCCACAGAAGAAGACTTCAATATTTAGTCCGATGGAAGAACTATGGGCCCCAAGACGACACCTGGCTAAATACCTCTGACATACATGCCCCTAGATTAATTCGCAATTTCCACGCGAAATACCCAGAAAAACCAGCTCCAGAGGCCTTCAGGAGCCGGCCTTAAGGGGGGGGTACTGTAAAGTTCTGGTACCTTTGGTACCCTAATTCCACTTTCCTTAAGTGTATGCGCCCCACCATTCTCTTTTGGTAAGGTGCGCATACACCTTTAAGACCGATGCTGTCATCACTGAGCGGCTATTTCAAACGCCGGCGGTCTCACTCACATTGTTCGTTCAACACCGCATAACCTGCCTTGAAGCTCGCATGCTTGCAAGCATACCTCGCCATCGGAACCTCGCTGCTGATCCCTGTATCCTGCTACCGGATCATCCGCTCTTACCGAACCTCTCCTCTGCTTCTTGCTACTAGTGATAAGTACCCCACAGGGGAATCCTCCATAACCTTCATACTAAAGCTTACACTATATAGCTCTGCATACTAAGGACTGTTACTACATCTGCACTATCTAGATTGCTAGCTCTTGAGCCTACTATCATCTGCTCTTGCACTGGGTTAGTCTCTCCTGTATGTTCATCTGCTATCCTATCATCTACTACCATACATGATTGCTAACCTATCTGCATCCCATCTGCTACTATCTCATTCTCAAGAACATTCCTCTCAAGTGTCTGTCACCTATCATCTCTACTCAACCTGTCTCTTCAGCCTATCACCACTATACTACTATATACATAGGTCACTCCAGGAACATCTTATTGAGTGTGTATATTTGTATGCTGAATTGAGACTATCCACATATGATGAGTCTTGGGAGTTGGGATTGGTATCTCAGCGTTTCTCTACATGACTACTGAAGTGGAATATTTCTGCAGCTGCAAATCCACATTATACAGAAAACGCAGGAGCGTTACAAGCTGTTATTCACTGGCATGCATCTCTTCCCTGCTCTCCAATACTTGATAGCAGAGTACATGTCATAACTGAAGTGGAAGGTTTCCGCCATTTTTCAGTATTGACTGGAACTTTTCAGTTGCCACAGGCAACCTTCTATGTGCACATCAATCTTCATCCCACTCTCCCTGTCAGAGCTGATCTCACACTTGTCTTGGGTTTTGGAGTAAAGTCCCGGGCACAGAAATGGAGATTTTAACTTTCTGTTGCAACCATTGCAGGTAGCAACTTGCCTGGTAACCCAGGGGGAAATCCCGGACGAGCCCCCTAATGTAGCAGGATTCCCAGTCATTTTGCTGGATATGGGTCCCCCTGGGCCACAGGGTGCAACAAAAGTACCCTGTGCATGTTCCACCAAGTGTGAGCGCTGAAACAATGATCAGTCCAGTATCTTTGGGCTTTTTTTTGTATTTATTGAGAACTTGGATGGGAGAAGGGAATCAGTGGGATACTCCTTTGGCTCAACTATGCACAATTTGCTGGGGACAACTGAAAACGCTTCATGGCGCTGACTTGACGCTGTCTAGATGCTGGTCAACGCGGTTGATGCTGGTTAACGCTGGCTTGCTGCCTGTTAACTTCAAACTGACCTTGGACTGCTTTCTCACATAAAGAAGTCCTTTCTTTAGCTCCCTTAAGCACTCCTCGCTGAGGTAGCTACTTGTGCTTCTGCTGCTGCGCTGCTAAACACTTCAGGGCCAACACCGGCACCCTCTTCCTCTCACCTATCTTCAGGGCTTAAACACACATCAGGGGTGTGGGAGGTGTCACTTCATTAGAATATAAACATATAAATCAGAACAAATGTATGCAATTATATATTGACAATATTACAAGTATTATAATTGTAATGGAACACTTACAGTTAATCACATGAAATTGCATATGAACATTACACTATCATCATAAAAACAAGATCAAGTGCTTCTGCCTGTTCCCCAATCAATTACACATCACATATCATCCACTTGTAGAAATGACAGCAAAAAAGTTGTAGTAATTCGTTTGTTTAGATGTTTGAAGGATTTCTGAAGAATTCTGCAACACACATGGTCCATAGGTCACACTTGTGGAATACAGGTAACACTGAGACCCGGGAAAAGAGACTCCATCCTATAGATAAAAGGTTGAATAGGTATCTCATGGATATATAATTTTGTATATGCAAATATTTTTTGCTAATTTTTAATTAAATATGTCCAATAAAACATATAGTTTTTAATACATACATATTCTTTTTACTTGTTCAAATACAGTGTGACTATAAAGTCCCAACCATTTAGGGGAATTTTTTCTTTATGTAACACAAGGAATGTGGCACATTCCTTGTGTGACATATTTTTATATATCCATAGATATTGATGAGGAAAAGGGAAGCAGCCATTTTATTTATCAAATATTTACTTTTGATTATCAAACATGGATTTGTGATTAAGCAGATATATTGAATTTATGTTTTGTGAGAGGTCGTATTGTATGGCAGCTGTTGTGTTCAGGAGCCATTTGCAGCTCCAGCTGTTAAGATTGCTATCTGTTTAGCCAACAGGTTTTGGAAGTGACACATTTATGTTAAATGTCCATTTCGCATGTCAAAGAATGTCATCAAAGACTGAGATGTAACTTTAAAGAAATTAGATAGCTAGGTTCCACCCACTTTAGTGTATAAAAGTGTATTAGAAACCCTAGCAAGATAGAGCAATGTTCATTAAGCCAACAGAATGTAATGTGATTGACTTGCTCTCCAAACATGGCTTCCTATCTACATGTTTGTCTAAATAAATATAATTTTCAATCTGGCTTCAACAGTCAAAATGTTACTGAAACCCGTGAGTTTTGGGATTACCCTTACAATACCTATTCACCCTTTTATTCACCAATTCCATGTGATTAACTGTAAGTGTTCCATTACAATTATAATGCTCGTAAACAACTTGTCAAAATATATTTGCACGCGCTTGTTCTGATTTATATGTTTATATTCTAGTGAAATGACGCCTCCCACACTACTGATAAAGAAGAGTGCTACTCTTTGAAACACGTCCGGTGGAGGAAGTTTCTGTTTCTTCATTCATTTTACAGTTGGTGCATCACTAGTTTATTGCATATTGCACATTTTTATATTGTGTAAACATTTCTATGTAGTCTGTGTTGATTTTGTATATGCAAATATTTTTTGCTAATTTTTAACTAAATATGTCCAATAAAACATATCGTTTTTAATACATACATGTTTTTCTTACTTTTTCAAATACATAGTGCCTACAAAGTCCCAACCATTTAGGGGAATTTTTTCTTTATGCTTTATGTCACACAAGGAATGTGGCACAGCAGAGTCCAACCACCAAAAATTCTTTGATGCCTCACTTACTACTGACCAATGACTTCTCCATCACTACTAACTTCTGAACTTTGCCTCACTTGATACTAATCCCTAAAATTTGTATTACTCACTACTGACCCCTGCACCACTTACAAAAGTGAGCCGTGCATTTTACACCTAGGCCTTCAGTGATGTCCTACCTGAATTAATCCAGCAATATTTGGCTGTAACCGTCAAAATTCAGCATGGAAAAAAGTGGGGCCTGGATTAGCCAGGGTCATGTGATTTCCACTGTAACTTGCTTGAAACTTGTATGCAACTTTGATCTGAATTTCATTTGAATTTACTCATAGAAGTCTCATCACCATTAGATAAGAAACATTCCTGAAAGACTTTGATAAGGCCAGTGTTTTTTTTTTTTTAACCCTCGCCTTTCCTCCCAGGTCTTCATCCTGCCTAAAAACTCTCCTCCCAAGCACATTCCAATCACATTGCAGAAACACACGTCATTCATAGGGTTACCTATTAACTTGAACAGGCTGCCCTATTCATGATAAACGCCCCAAAGTAGCTCAAGATCCTTTTTGGTTGTGAAGTGTTGCGAGTCTTTTCAGTGTGCATTTTGACTGCCCTATGCGCAACACGGGGTTACATATGAAAAACCTGCAAACGAAAAAGGCACGTGGAAACATTATGCTCAGGTGTGAATAGAATGTGCTTGGGAGGAGAGTTATTAGGCATCAAGGATGACCTGGGAGGAGAGGTAAGGGTTAAAAAAAAAAAACTAGTCTTATCAAGGTCTACCAGGAATTACGTCTTATCCAATGCTGATGCAACTTCTGTGAGATAACATAGAAGTCTATGGGGCTGATTAACAGAAGCAGTGGACACAGTGATTGTACACATGTTAGATGGCCCCCCGTATCACCAACTCAAAATCTGATCGGTTAAAGCTACAGTTTCATTACCATTAATTGTAAGCTAGGTGAACCAGCACTGTTGATTCTTAAGGCCTCAAGGAAGATTTCTTTAACCCCGGCAACACATGATGCCTATCATGGCTGAAAAATAATTGTATAAAAGCTCAACATAAACTTACACTACTAGCTAAACCAAGAGAAAAGTTTAAACTCTGCATCACTCACTACTAACCTCTGAACTCTGCATCACTCACTACTAACCTCTGAACTCTGCATCACTCACTGCTAACCTCTGAACTCTGCATCACTCACTACTAACCTCTGAACTCTGCATCAC
This sequence comes from Pelophylax lessonae, assembly GCF_965119305.1. Lineage (NCBI taxonomy): Eukaryota > Metazoa > Chordata > Amphibia > Anura > Ranidae > Pelophylax > Pelophylax lessonae. The sequence goes on from NC_138772.1 coordinate 14,211,071, forward strand.
TCACTACTAACCTCTAAACTCTGCATCACTCACTACTAACCTCTGAACTCTGCATCACTCACTACTAACCTCTAAACTCTGCATCACTCACTACTAACCTCTGAACTCTGCATCACTCACTACTAACCTCTGAACTCTGCATCACTCACTACTAATCTCTGAACTCTGCATCACTCAATACTAACCTCTGAACTCTGCATCACTCGCTGCTAACCTCTAAACTCTGCATCACTCACTACTAACCTCTGAACTCTGCATCACTCACTACTAACCTCTGAACTCTGCATCACTCACTACTAACCTCTGAACTCTGCCTTGTGATGATAAAGTGAGGCCTGTAGGAGAGAATAGATGGAAGGGCGGCATGACTAGGGGAGGAACATGGGAACCGGGTCAAGGAAGGGTCAGCTAGGTCAGTGTAGTGTGAAGGGGAGTAGGCCTTACCTGATTGGAGGTAGAGGTTGGTGGGCAGGGTTCAGATGTGTGGGGGTCTGCGTATGTAGGTCCATCCAGTCAATCTGCAGAATTTCGGGAGAAGAGGTGACTTCCCTCCCTCCCGCCCTTGGGTTAGCGGTTATTGAAGGACATGGGTGGTGGTAATGTTTTTTTTTTTTGTTTGCTGTCCAGGACTGTGGATGTATTAAAAAAAAAAAAAAAAAACCCTCGGGAAAGTTGGCATAATTCATGCTATATTCATGATAAACGCCCCAAAGTAGCTCAAGATCCTTTTTGGTTGTGAAGTGTTGCGAGTCTTTTCAGTGTGCATTTTGACTGCCCTATGCGCAACACGGGGTTACATATGAAAAACCTGCAAACGAAAAAGGCACGTGGAAACATTATGCTCAGGTGTGAATAGAATGTGCTTGGGAGGAGAGTTATTAGGCATCAAGGATGACCTGGGAGGAGAGGTAAGGGTTAAAAAAAAAAAACTAGTCTTATCAAGGTCTACCAGGAATTACGTCTTATCCAATGCTGATGCAACTTCTGTGAGATAACATAGAAGTCTATGGGGCTGATTAACAGAAGCAGTGGACACAGTGATTGTACACCTGTTAGATGGCCCCCCGTATCACCAACTCAAAATCTGATCGGTTAAAGCTACAGTTTCATTACCATTAATTGTAAGCTAGGTGAACCAGCACTGTTGATTCTTAAGGCCTCAAGGAAGATTTCTTTAACCCCGGCAACACATGATGCCTATCATGGCTGAAAAATAATTGTATAAAAGCTCAACATAAACTTACACTACTAGCTAAACCAAGAGAAAAGTTTAAACTCTGCATCACTCACTACTAACCTCTGAACTCTGCATCACTCACTACTAACCTCTGAACTCTGCATCACTCACTGCTAACCTCTGAACTCTGCATCACTCACTACTAACCTCTGAACTCTGCATCACTCACTACTAACCTCTGAACTCTGCATCACTCACTACTAGCCTCTGAACTCTGCATCACTCACTACTAACCTCTGAACTCTGCATCACTCACTGCTAACCTCTAAACTCTGCATCACTCACTACTAATCTCTGAACTCTGCATCACTCACTACTAACCTCTGAACTCTGCATCACTCGCTGCTAACCTCTAAACTCTGCATCACTCACTACTAACCTCTGAACTCTGCATCACTCACTACTAACCTCTGAACTCTGCATCACTCACTACTAACCTCTGAACTCTGCCTTGTGATGATAAAGTGAGGCCTGTAGGAGAGAATAGATGGAAGGGCGGCATGACTAGGGGAGGAACATGGGAACCGGGTCAAGGAAGGGTCAGCTAGGTCAGTGTAGTGTGAAGGGGAGTAGGCCTTACCTGATTGGAGGTAGAGGTTGGTGGGCAGGGTTCAGATGTGTGGGGGTCTGCGTATGTAGGTCCATCCAGTCAATCTGAAGAATTTCGGGAGAAGAGGTGACTTCCCTCCCTCCCGCCCTTGGGTTAGCGGTTATTGAAGGACATGGGTGGTGGTAATGTTTTTTTTTTTGTTTGCTGTCCAGGACTGTGGATGTATTAAAAAAAAAAAAAAAAAAACCCTCAGGAAAGTTGGCATAAATCAATTACGTCCTAAACACCAAAAAAAATAATACAATAAATAAATGAAATAAATAAATCAATAAAATAAAAATACAATTAATAAATAAAGGACTAACTGCTATACATGCAATCAGATTAAATGGAAGAAGTAAATCCGTACAAAAAAAAAAACGTTTATTTGTTTGATTTGTTAGTTTAAATTGTGCAGTTTTTTAACATTTGTAACATTTGTCACAGCAGTGGCGTTTCAAGGGGTCTTTGGGGGGTCGTGAGCAAGTAAATTGTTAAAAGAATTGTGGGGCCCATCTAAGTTATGGTGCTTTCATTTGGTTAGTGGTGGTCCTCCCAGGAGCTAGGTCCCCTGGGGAGAAAAATGGAAGTATGTGTGGTGTCGTAACGTCTTCGAGCCAGTTGGGACGCGGCTGAGGACATGGAAAGTTACAATCGTGTCAAAGACCCCTTCTGGTTTAAGCATTGTTTATGTTTTATTGTAATGTTATTTATTCTTTGGTTAATAAAAAATGGCTGCTGTGGCCGTATTAAACCCATGTCACGCAATCCGTGTTGTTATTTTATAGTATTAAGGACCCCAGGTTGACGAATCCTTTAGTCATGTGGACTGGGCACCTCACAAGGCATCTTGTTCAGAATTCAGCCATGATAGTTTGTAACGATAAGAAGACATCATAGCAGCGATCCACTTTACATCCTCTCAGGAAGGCATCTGATGCAATGAACAACTTTTAGCCCCATTCCGGGACATTCTTATCAGTCCATTGAGAGGACATGCAGACGCTCTCAACTCTTTTACCCAAACAAACAGTTCAGTTTAACCTTAAAAGCTGTTGTAAAACGGTAAAACATTTTACTTTCAAAGTATTTATAGAAAGTTTTACAAATATATAAAAGATCAAACGGTAGTTTCAAAGTACCCTTATCACCAAAACAAATAAGAGATGCATAAAAAAGTGACACCCACGATACTATTCTGAAAATAATAAAGTTAACAGCCGTTTGTGTGAGGGTTTATAGTCTTCCTGATGCAAGCAGATAGGTGCAAACGCATTAGAGACCTCCCAATTATCAACAGGCCTTACAGATAAAGCTTGGCCATCATACTCCTGGGTAGTCAAATATACACTAAAGAAAGAGTAAAAAAAAGGGGGGGGGGGGGACAAGAGGAAAGAGAAACAGAAAGAGAAAGGGAAGATGGTCCAAACCGGAGTTAGAAAAGGTAAAGCACACCTCAAGTGCAAAAAAAAGGAGTAAATTAATGTACGTGCATATAGTTAGCTCACGGGTCCCAAATCTGTTTGGTTATTTTGACTGTACCCTTCAAAAAGCTAACAATATTATAATGTGATATTATCTAGGTGACCTTTTGCCTAGCCTGTGCCAAGAATAGAGCAGGTTGTTTCCCGAATTTGGCAATAGGCATCTTAGCCCCCAGTAGAACAAAAAATATTAGGCATTGCAAACAATTAGATATATCGGGGTGTTAAGCTATATATGGGAAGTCGGGGGAACTGACTGTCCCGTTACCTTACGGATCAGAGTGGATCCTTGGGCATCCCCACAAGATATGGCACATTTCCCCCAGTATTTGACACCCTTCTAAACATAAGGGAGATACAAAAGGATACATTTTGGCCAACCATGTTGGGACTAGGTTCCAGAAAGAAAGCACCTTCAAATTTACCTCTATCAAGGCTACATACAGGATACCATTGTATGCCTGCAAGAAACATTTGTATCCCTTTCCTCTGTCAAATCTGCATCCCAATCCACCATATAAAGAAATCTAGGAGGTGAGCCCAGTAATAGCCCATAAATAAGGGAAATGCCCCCATGCTGATCTGTCTTCTGTGTGCACCATTTTGCATATGGGGTTACCTAGTAATGATGTGGTATTACCAACCATGTGAATATAGGAAATGAGAAATTTGAAAAAAATTAAAAAAGCTTTAACTGAGGCATTTCGAGGACCTACAAACAGTGGTGTAGTGTGAAGAGAGCCCTGTGTGTAATAAAGTGTCCAATTCTGTATTACCCCTTATCCAACCACCACTGAAAAGCCTTAATGTCCAGCCCTGGAGGGAAATCTGGATTGGTAAATAAATGCATTAATGGGCAAAAATGACTTAAGACAGAGCTTATCCCACATCGCCACCGAGTGGGTGAGGGTAGGCACCAATATAGGGGGCCCTTGCTTAGAAGGGCTTCACAAAAGCTACTCTTACCTTTTAGCCTGGAGTGGCCATCCTTTCCAAATATACCAAGTCTGGTTTGGCGTATCAAAAGTATGCCACAGAGAGTTGTGTTAAATGAACCACCTGATAACAAAACGAAAGGCAACCCCAGCCCTCCCTGAGTTTTAGGGTAAAATAGAATTTTCCCTGAAAAGTAGTGTCCTTTCTTCTCCCAAATATATTGTATCACTTTTTTTTTTGAAAATGTGCAAGCACAGCTTGAGGAAGGGATAGGTAGAGACTTAAAAAAATAGAGTATTTTGGGTAGTAAGATTATTTTAACTGTATGAATTCTACCCAGCCAGGATAAATTATGTAAGGACCACTGTTAGAAATCTTCCTCAAATTTAAATGAAAAGAGGGGGTAACTAAATTTGTATAAGAGTCTATATTAGCTGTTAATTATAACCCTACATAAAGGAATATGAGTGGGGTTCCAAATGAACGGGAAGTGGTCCCTGAGATGATCAATCAGAGTTGGGGGAACTGAAAGATTCAGCACCATAGATTTGGCCAAATTGATTTCCAACCCCAAAATGTTGCCAAAATCTCAGAGCAATTGAAGAACCTTGGGTGTTGAGGTAAGGAACAGCAACATTTATGCTCCTGCTATCCACAACGCACCCCCTGAATATCTGGATCGGTCCGGATGGCAAATGACATTGTTTCAATTACAATTGCAAAAATTGAAGGGAATAAGGAGCAGCCCTTCCTCGTACTCCGTGCTTTGGAAAATGGAGGAGAAAGTTGGCCTTGAAGGTGAACCTGAGCTTGTGGATGGGAATACAGGGCTCACAAGATTTTTAAAAATGGGGTCAAAACTCCCAGACATCCAGGACTTTAAACATGTAGGGCCAAGAGACCATGTCAAAAGCCTTTTGCCAGCCTCTGGACAGTAAAAATGATTCTTGTGGAAGACACCCATGCCATGCAGACCGAAGCAGAAAAACCACAAACTGTAAAACATTTTAATTTTGTCATGCTTAGAGCCTCAGGATAATTAAAGTAAATCCATTAGGAGTACATGACATCCAATAAAAAGTATCAGTTGGGGTAGGGCCTTCCTGTCTGACTGGTTTTTAGCGAAGAATCAGGAACCTCAGTGTATTTCATACCTTCTGAGATCACAGTACAGTCAGAAAAAGTATATATTCACCTATATCAGTTAATTAGCATGTTAGAAAATAGATGGCAAGCGCTCAAGATAAACCATGTGATTCTAAGGTAACAATAAAGGGTTCAGTCCTTGAGAATCCAAGAGTCTTAATACAGCCAATAGATATGTGATGTGATAAATTCAAAGCCTGGACCACTTAGGGCTAAAAAGGGCTCTTCTCAGGAGTAAAAATATCACATCAAGTGTAGCGCAATCAATGTGCATAGTCCCAATAAATATATAAAAAATCCACCGCTGTGCAATAATCAATCATGTTCTACAGTCCTATAATCCAGTGACTTCAGTGACCACCACCTGTGGCTGGAATGCTTGCTCACCTCCAAGCAATGGCCCCACTACAGAGCCTCAATTGCCTGTAACTATGTCAATCTGGATCTCACTGGGATGGTCTTCCTTTGGATGTACCTGGATCCAATCAGACGCCTCCGCAGATATCCATCAATCATGTATAAGATATCTGTAGTGGGGCCATTGCTTGGAGGTGAGCAAGCATTCCAGCCACAGGTGGTGGTAACTGAAGTCACTGGATTATAGAACTGTAGAACGCAATTGATTATTGCATGGCGGTGGATTTTTTATGTATTTATTGGGACTATGCACATTGATTGTGATACATTTGATGTCAAATTTTTATTATTGATTTAAAATTAAAGGTGTAGATACTTCTCAAGATATTCTACCGAAAAATATCATATGTTTAGCAAAGGGGTTGTTCTTCCAGATAAAAACCATTTCCCAATAACCCATGGTTAGATTGGCATATGAGGGTGCAAAATGGGCCCCCAATGCCATGTCATGGGTTTGCAGAAAAAAATCGTTATCAAATTGGAAATAATTATGTGTTAAGCAAAAATAAGTCGCATCCAAAATAAAGGCCGCTTGATCAGGATTGAGCAGGGGGTCTTATAATAGAAAATATTGTGTGGCTATTCCAATATCATGGGGTATAGACATATTGTAAGATCCTGGTACTTTCAGTACCTTTCTAGCCTCTTACTTCCGCATTGCGTTCCACCATTCAGGTAGGTGGAACGCATATAGCTGCATGTCTCTTTAACATCTGATGATGTCATCACTAGGCGCCGCTCTGAGCGGCTATTTCAACCGACGCTGTGCACTCACAAGGTGTTCGTGCAACCGCTCGTTATACATGCCTGTCTGACGCTGCCGAATCCTCCAGCTATCTTCCCCATACCTGGATTGACCGGAGCCTCGCTACCTGATCCTTTACCTCGCTACCTGATCCTTTACCTCGCTTACCAGCTAGTGATAAGTACCCCGCAGGGGATCCCTTCCTATCTAGTCACATGCTATCTATTCCTGCATATTAAGAACTGTTACTAACCTTAGGATATATGCACTACAATATCTATCACCTGCATCGTTACCTAGATTGCTAGCTCTTGAGCCTACTACCACCTGTGACTTATATCCTTGCATTAACTTAGCATCTCCTGTACACTTCATCTGCTATCACCTACCACCTGTTACTTGTACATGATTGCTAACCCTCCTGCATACTATCTGTCACCATCTGCTATCGCTCCTGCAACATTACTACCTGAGTGCCTATCATTAATTGCTATCTCTACTCAAGCCTATTCCTTCAGTATATCACCTCAATACTATTGCATAGATATCTATCACTCCAGCAACATCTTATCTGAGTGTTTGTGTATGTGCATACTGAAGCAGGCTGAGCCACTATGATGAGTCAGGAGAGTTGGATAAGGTGATTCAACACATCTCTACAAGACTACTGAGTGGAAATTCTGCAGCTGCAAATCCAGTTCACTAAATCAAACCCCAGAGCGTTACACATAAACAGGGATATATAGACATATCCAGAAGATAACTATCTTCCCACGTGTAGGGAGATAATAATTCCAGAAGGTGAGTGGAGTGGAGTCTCGTATATAAGATTGGAGACCCTCTGCAAGTGGTTGTAAGAAAAAAAATCGATATATCGTGAAAAGCCACTGGTAACACTATTCATGGATGCGACAATAGGTCTACCGGGAGGGTGTAAGTGAATTTTATGCACTTTTGGCAGATAGTAAAACTAGAGGGTATTATAAAAATCTTTCCGTGAAAATGATTCTTCATCTTTATTAATTACTTTATTCCGGAGAGCAGTCAGGATGAGTTGATCCGACTCTTATGTAAAATTAGGTAATGAATCCTGGAAGAGTCTATGTTTGGGAATCTGACAACAATAGAATGGCTTCAGAGATGTAATCAATTCTGTTCTGAAGAACTATATCCCCTCACTTGTCGGCTGGTCGGCTAATAATGAGATCGGGATTGTTGGTAAGATGTTTGAGGGCTGTAGTTTCACCAAGAACGAGATTGTGATGTAAATATTTTTTCTTTTTTTACAGAATCCGAGCACAATTTTTTAAAATCTGAAAAAACTGTTCTGTAAAAGGTAGTTGCCTTTAGCAGAAGTCTCAGGGGGTCTTCTGGGGGAGTTATTGATTGTAGCTTCATTCCAGCAAGGGACAGCGCAGGGTTAGAATCTCCCTCCCTCCCGCCCTAGAGGTAATGTTTTTTGTTTTGGGATGGCATGTGTTCGTTGGGGTTACTTTCTGGGGTACATTGTTGTCAGGGCAGCAATAAAAATGTGGTTATTTATGTTTTGTTAATAAATAGGCTGCCTTGGCCATTTTAAACCATACAAAGGTGGTGTGTGGTCATTTATTGGGATACAGGGAAGGTATGTGGTTTGATTGGTTCTGGCTCAGGCAGCCTATACATTGGGCAATACCCACAGTCATGTAAATGTTGTGTAAGGAGATATGCATCTAGATCGAGGTCACCATCGCCACAAGGATCATATGAGCTTAAGGGAATATCAGGGAGGTCTTCTAGAAAAGAATCAAGGTTATCAGGATCTTTCGATATGGTTTCTTAGATAGGAGGAGCTGATATATTTTGACTCAGCTATATTGAAAAAGCGTTTGAGGGTTAGGTTTCTAATACAATTATTGATACATTTATTAAGATCCTTAAATAAAAGAAAATAGTTGGGTAATGTAGTAGGGGCAAAACTAAGACCTTTGTTTAGCAGAGAAATATCTTCAGGAGTCAAACTGTAGGAAGATAAATTGAAAAGTTTTATAGTTTCTGCTGTTTGAACATTTATTTTTGGATTTTCTTCTTCCTCCCGTAAATCCTCATCTATGTGTTTTCTTTTTAGTCTGTGCTTTGGGCCGGGCTGATCTCTAAAAAAGAAAGCAAAGGAGAAGTAGATGGCAATTCACTGCTGTCAATGTCCCCAATGGTGATGTCAATATCAGTTCTAGTAAATGGTCTAGGGGAATTATGATGGTCTCTGGCGACATTCGTGGATGCGATGGTATAGGTAGGAATGACTGGGTGGGAGGAAGAAAGCTGTAATGGGGCTGTATGTGGCACTGTAGGTGTAGCAGTGATCTGTATTGTATGTTGTGATGTGGATATGGCAGTAACCTGTGTTCTGGCAGAACTAGTATGTGTACCAATGGGCTGATTATTATGTTTATTCTGGTGTGATGTTAGGGTTACTAAAATTTTGACTTTTTTTTGTAGATATGTGCTTTCTGATTTGCAGTACTATCGTTTTTAGACTGACAAGCAGTAGTGGGAACATTGGTATGACCCTGATCTAATTTGGGATATGGTATGAAAGGTTTAGAAGAAACCTGCCCCCTCTCCCCCAAAGCGCCTTTTCCCCATGTGAATGGGGAAAAGGTGCTTATCGCAATCTGGAAGCCCCCTTTAACAAGTGGGCCCCCAGATCCCAGCTCCTACATATATGAATGAGTATTGGGTACCCCTACTCATTCACCAAAAAAAAGTGTCAAAAATAAATAAAGACAGGAGGTAGTTTCTACCAATTCCTTTATTCAAAAAAATAAAAAAATAAAAAAACAATGTCCCCCAATATAGATCCATCGTCAATCACGACACCCGCCGGACCAGAACAAAGATAAAAAAATGCTCCGCCAGCAATGAAGGCTAGTCGCCTGACAGTTCCTAAATATGTAAGGGGCTGGGCTACCTGATGACGTCACCAGGTGGTCTCGCCCCCTTGTGACATCAACCTTCTGACTGTGCACTTGGCGGGCGAACAGAAAATTTGGGTGTTCGGCAAACCCCCTCTACATCTCTCTTGTGACTTGCAGGCCAGGTCACTAGGCACTCCGTGCTACAACTCTGGGTACAAAATGCAGGTAGCCACCTGCTAGTGGAGGGGACAAGCATAACACCCCTTCACCACTAGAGTAACTTTCACCCTATACCACATCACCTATTCCCTGACTGGTTGGTTGCCTTAAGCTATGATTTCTGTGTAGCTCTACCCCCGCATGGGTTGCAGATGACTGGTTTCCCCAATCCTGCACAGCCAGACGCCAAGCATTTTCCACTTTCATCTAAACACAAGGAACTGCTGTAGACACTGATCCCAGCTCCACTGACTGCAGGAACTACCAGCCCACCTGACTGCTTCTTCACCAGCTAACCCGACTGCTTCGAAGATCTCCCAGGGCAGGGTAAAATAAGGATTAAGCACAATGCTAACTTCCTGAAAGGCTTGCTACTTGAGGCAGTCTCTCCCCTTGTAAGTCCCTGATTGTGCTGATGTACTCTGTACACTGTCCTCCTTGCTCCTACTTCTTCTATGGTGCCCAAAGAGGGGAAACTGAAAGCCTGGGCCAGACCTAAAAAAAGGTAAAAAAAAAAAAAAAAACCTCCAATGCAGTCAAAAGGCTCCCGCTGTCTGCCTTCTCCGCTGTCTGACATTTCTTAAATAACAAAGGGGTGGAGTCCCCTTATGACGTAATCGGGTGAACCCTCCCCCTTGTGATGTCATTGTCAAAAACTCGTATAGTGTCTTTATTCAATTTTTTGGTGAATGGGTAGGGGCACTATGTACCCTATACTCATTCACATGGGGGAGAAGAATCTGGGGGCCCCCTTGTTAAAGGGAGCTTCCAGATTCTGATTCAGGCTCTGCCCCACGCCCCAAAGCACCTTGTCCCCATGTTGAGGGGTACAAGGGCCCCTTCCCCACAACCCTGGTCGGTGGTTGTGGGGGTCTGTGGGTGGGGTGATTATTGGAATCTGGAAGCCCCCTTTAACAAAGGGGCCCCCCGGGTGAATGAGTATGAGTGAATAAAGACACTACACAAGTTTTTTGACGATGATGACGTCACAAGTGGGCAAAATGACCCAATTAAGTCATCAGGTGACTTCTCCCCTTTGTTTTTTTAATGTCAGACAAAGGAGCAAGCAGATGGCGGGAGCTTTGACGAGACCAGAGGTTTTTTTTTCTTTTTTTTTTGGCTTTGGCGGGGTGCCCGGCGGCGTGACTGATGATGGATCTACTTCAGTGGACTTTTTTTTTTAGTTTTGATTTTAAATAAAGAAATTGTGTTGTGTATTCACTTTTTACACTTTTTTGGTGAAGGGGTATGGGTACTATGTACTCCATACTCATTTACTTGAGAGGGGGGATTCCGGGGGGCTTGTTAAAGGGAGTTTCCAAATTCCAATAAGTCCTGCACCTACAGACCCCCACAACCACCAGTCAGGGTTGTAGGGAAGAGGCCCTTGTCTCCATCAAAATGCATGCTCGGATAAAGGTCTGGTATGGATTTTGGGGGGACTTAATGCCATTTTTCTGAATTATTTTGTTTACATTTCAGTTGTCAGTGGGGAAGCCGCTGACAGCTGATGAGTCATCAGTTGTTAACAGCTTCCAGGCCGCACGCCGCAGTTTTACTGTGACAGGGCGGCCCCTCCTGCGAGTACCGACGTAGGTCTACTTTGGTCATGCGAATGCCGGAGCACTCCCATCCCCACTCATCAGCGGGGACTCCAATGCATGGGGCAGGCGGCTCTGATTACTGCCTGCCACCCACGATAGCTCCCCGCTGAGAGAGAAGAGCGGTCAGCTGTTGTAAACACAGCTGACCGTTCTTCTCTCTGGAATGATCACAGAGTTCCTTTGATCATTCTATGTAGGATCACAGGTCTCTATGGTCATTTCACAAGCCCCACCCTCATACAGTTAGAATCACTCCCCTAGGCTCACATTTAACCCCTTGATCATCCACTGTGTTAACCCCTTCCCTGCCAGTGTCATTATTACAGTAACAGTGCATATTTGTAGCACTGATTACAGTAGTAATGTCACTGGTCCCCCCAAAAGTGTCAAAAATGTCCGTTATTGGTCCGATCTGTCTGCCACAATGTCGCAGTCCCGCTAAAAATCTCTGATCGCCGCCATTACTAGTAAAAAAAAAAACAATAAAAATTATAAAAATCTTTCCCATAGTTAATAGACGCGACAACTTTTGCGCAAACCAATCAAAATATGTTTATTGCGATTTTTTTTAACAAAAAATATGTAGCAGAAAACAAATTGGCCTAAAATGTTAAAAAATTTAGATTTTTACATTTTGGGGGGGGGGGGGGGGGGGATGTTATACAGCAGAATGTGAAAATTATTGGGTTTTTTTTTTTCAGAATTGTCGCTCTTTTTTTGTTTATAGCACAAAAAATTAAAATCGCACAGGTGATCAAATATTACCAACAGAAAGCTCTATTTGTGAGAAAAAAAGGACAATGATTTTTTTTTGGTACAGCGTCGCACGACCGCGCAATTGTCCGTTAAAGTAACACAGTGCCGAATCGCAAAAAATGGCCTGGTCATTAAGGGGGCAAATCCTTGCGGCCCAGAAGTTGTTAAGGATGCGGTGGCCATCATCTCAGCCTGCTCCTTAACAACCAGCTATTCTTTAAGCAGAATTCAAATCAGTCGATAATTTTTCGACCAATCTGAATTTGAATTGTTCCGAAAATTTGGAATTCGTTAGAAAATGAATAAACAAAACAAAATTAAATAAAGCTAAACTAAACGAATCCTGAAACAAATCAACCACAAGAAATTAGTAACATAACAAATTTATCCGAAACAAAACTGAACAAATGCTTTAGTTCTGCACATGAGCTCAATAGCTTGAGAGGAGGAGAGGATGTGCAGGGCAGCAGCAGTGATAATAGCCTAGTCCATAGGTCGGCAACCCGCGGCTCCAGAGCCGCATGCGGCTCTTTTAAACCTTTGCCGCGGCTCCGGGGCGAATGAGGGGAGGAGGCGCACTGTGCGTCACGCAGAGCCGCCAATTGGCGGCCTTCTGGGTGTCATCGGAGCATAGCGATGCGCCCTGACACTCCCCCACTGTGGCGCTGTCCTGGCTGTGATTGGTCCAGGCTGGACCAGTTATAGAGGACATCCCGGGTGACGTCGTGTGGGGGGCCGGTGCGTGCGTTAGTCACGCACCGTCCCGACGTCACCTTCCCGCCCGCCGTCAGAGAGGAGGACAGCGGCGCGAATGCAGGTCGAGCGAGGAAGAAGACGTCCGACCGAGACCCGACTCCCATCAGCAGCACGCCAGGCACGGGGATGGCAGGTAAGTGAAGTGATGCTTTAAAGGGGGCATGCACGCACGCACGCTGGTCTCTGCATTGAAAGGGGCATGTATGCTGGTCACTGCTTTGAAAGGGGCATGTACGCTGGTCACTTTATTAAAAGGGGCATGTACGCTGGTCACTTCATTAAAAGGGGCATGTATGCTGGTCACTTCATTAAAAGGGGGCATGTACGCAGGTCACTTCATTAAAAGGGGCACGCACGCTGGTCTCTGCATTGAAAGGGGCATGTATGCTGGTCACTGCTTTGAAAGGGGCATATATGCTGGTCACTTCATTAAAAAGGGCATGTATGCTGGTCACTTCATTAAAAGGGGCATGTATGCTGGTCACTTCATTAAAAGGGGCATGTACGCTGGTCACTGCATTGAAAGGGGCATGGGGCATGTATGCTGGTCACTGCATTGAAAGGGGCATGTATGCTGGTCACTACATTGAAAGGGGCATGTATGCTGGTCACTACATTGAAAGGGGCATGTATGCTGGTCTCTGCATTGAAAGGGGGCATATATGCAGTGTTATATTTGTTTTAAATGTTGCAATGGTTTTGCGGCTCCCAGTTTTTTTTTTTTTCTTCGGAAACGGGTCCAAGTGGCTCCTTTTGTCTTAAAGGTTGCAGACCCCTGGCCTAGTCCTTGCTGCCAGACAGAGCAGCACTGTGGACAAGGGGCTACACTTGCATTTTTTATTTTACTTATTTCTATGAAAAAAATAAAAAAATAAAGAGGATAATGAGGGGCTGGTCCAGGATAGGTAAAAGAGTTTTTGTAAATCCCAGGAGCCATTTAAAGCCTATTTCATCTTTACAAATCACCAACGAGTACCTTCATTTCTCCTTTCTCATTAACTCCAATGCATTTTTTCAAAAGCACTCAATGTCGCTCATCTCTAATGATACTATATCAGCGTGTTTTAGATTTCAGTCATTTATAATGACTGAATACCTCCTTCAGTTTTGTGTCTACAAAGGAAATGAGGAAGCTCTAGTACTTCAAATCTGATTCCTTTTTTGTGGAGGTAAGTAAAAATTTAGACAGAAGGGTGGCTGTGGATATATATGATACTTGGATTTTGCCAAATCGTTTGACATAGTAACCCACACACGGATAAGGTGTAAATAAAGTCTGCAGGCTTAGAGAATTCAGTTTATAAATGGATAGAAAATTTGCTAAATTACCAAATTCAGAGAGTAGCAATTATAGTACAGTATTCTGTAACTAAAGACAAAACCTTCTTTTTAGTTTTGGATAGAGTGGAGAGGGATTAGAACTCCTATCAGTTGTTTTTGCTGTCTGTGCCCTCATTAAGGAGATTCACCCTCTCTATTTGTCCTGTTTACCATTATTATTGAAAGTAAAAACAAAAGAAAATCCCAAATTTTGGGTTGTCCCCAGAATAGCAAACCTAGACAACGTTATAAAATTGATGCTTTTGAACTATGGTGTTGAAGAAGAGTCTTGAAAGTCCTTTGGATGGCAAGAAGATCAAACCAGTCAATCCTGAAGGAAATAAACCCTGAATATTCACTGGAAGGACAGATCCTGAAGCTGAAACTCGAATACTTTGGCCACCTAATGTGAAAAGAGGACTGATTGGAAAAGACCCTGATGCTAGGAAACATGGAAAGAAAAAGGAGAAGAGAATGACAGAAAACAAGATGAATAGATAGCATCATTGAAACAATTAATATGAAGCTCCGGGAGGCAGTGGAGGACAGAAAAGCCTGGCGCGCTATGGTCCATGAGGTCACTAATGGCGCTTTTCCACTGCATGGAACCGAACTGTTCGGCTCGCTTTTGTGCTTTTCCACTGCTGGTACCGCATGGTACGGTGTAGGAACGGTTCGGTACAGTACGGTATGGCGGCGCTTTTCCACTACATGGAACCGAACGGTACGGCTCTCTAAAACAGTACCACCTCGGTTGTGGTTCCAAGAGGGCCGAACCGGTACCATATCCCACAATCCTTTGCATGCAGCCTTGACTGTTTGTCACTACTAGCCACTGATTGGTTTAGAGAATCAATGTTATCCCACCCACTTACTTTAGTACTACTTTAGTGGAAAAGCAAACCATACCAAACCGTACCGAACCGTTCCAACACAGTACCATGCGGTACCATGCAGTGGAAAACCAAACAGGGCAAAGCAGGGCCGAGTAGAGCTGAGCCGGTACTTGCAGTGGAAAAGTGCCATAAGAGTCAAGCATGACTAAACAACCGAACAACAACAGCAACAAAAGAAAACTAATAGAGGGGAAATCTTCCAATGGGGACACTAGTTCTGGTGACCTGGGGGGCCCCAAGAGATTCCCCTAATTTTCAGGGATTCCCTCTCTCTTCCTGTTTTGGCTATGGGGCAAGATGGCAAAAATAAACCTTACAAGAGTTGTAACCCAACCTTACTCTATCCGAAATAAAAAAATAAAGTTGTGCCTATAGTTCTACTTTAACAATTCATGCTTTTGAATTTTTCCCCCGTTGGAGCAAATTTGATCATGCTTTATTGGGGTTTTTGCCTTTTTCTGGATCAATTGAGGGCAGGGCCGCTGATAGGGCAGTACAACCAGCCCTGCTGTACCGGGCCCGGGCTCCATGAGCTCCACTAGGGGCCCGGGCAGCTTTAAAGTTAACTTCTGCCTAAATAAATAGAAAGCCTTTAAATCCCATCACCCGCTTCAATTTGCTTACCAGGGCGTATAAATATATTTTCCTGGGCCCCATGAGGTCAACAGAGGGGCCCAGGAGGTGATAGCAGAGGAGGGACTTTATTTCCATTTTCGGGGCGTAGGCACACTAACCTTGCCGCATGCTGCACTGTATGAGAGAAATAGTTCCGGCCGCCCACTGCCTACTATGTCTTTCCTGGCGGAGTAATTCATTTGTACATCATTCTCACTCAGTAAATGCTGTAGAATAGGGGTGTCAACCTCAATTTAATCGTGGGCCGCATCAGCATTATTATTGTCGTCAAAAGGGCCGGTAAGGCTAGATGTCCAGAGCATCCCCTACTCTTACACAAGATGTCAAGAGCCTCCCCACCATCAAAAATTGAGTCCCCCACCCTCCCTTACATCACTGTGCACCCCCTTATCTTGTGCTGCTGTTACAAAGAAGCTGTAGGTATTGCTGAAAAGCAAAAAGTACAGGGTCTGGAGGAGGACCAGAAGAGGGCTGGAGCTCTCCTGCAGCTGCAGGAGAGGTGCAAGGGCCACATGAAATGGTCTTGAGGGCCTGATTCGGCCCGCGGGCCTTGTGTTTGACACCTGTGCTGTAGAATGAGGAAGAGACTGATGAGAGATGGATGAGAAGGCTCAGCAGTGCACAGACCAGCGGCACGCACAGCACACAGTGACACTGACAGACTTCTATGGAAGGAAGGCACAGCTCCCAGACTCCCTGACTGTGTGCTTATAATCATATTCATTATGATGATCACAGCACAGCATGTACTTTATGGCTCTGGCTCTGTGTTATATGGCTTTTGGGTGCTGACTTTGTTAACTTATGGCCATACTGATTGTAACACAGTGCAGCCTTAACAAAGTCAGCACCCAGCAGCCATGTGACACAGAGCCATAAAGTCCATGCTGTGTTGTGATCATCATAATGAATATGATTATAAGCATGAGTTGCTAGTTCACGCTTGTGTTTGGAAGGGGAAAGGGGAGAGTAAGAACGTGCAGCTGAGCCATGTTTTTACCCCCCACTACCACCGCTCCCCTTAAATAGCCTTTCAACCAAGCTTTTCAATTAGGTCCGCCTGTCAGCTTTACATGCGGATCTGATTGAATGTTCTATGTAGGTCTACGGGGGTTTGGATGTAATTGGACTTGTGTCCATTTACACCCTCCTTCCTCCGGGTCTGCGGAGGTCTAGAAAAAAAAATTGAATATTTTTCCAGACCTAAATGTGATAGATCAAAGCTATCATGATGTAAACATGGATATGAGTGCATTTACATCTGGCCACCCATAGAGACATTACAAGTCATTCATAGACAGAGCTATTAATTGGCATGATTTTGGGGCCCGACCCCATTGTGGATCAGTTCGGGCTAGGCACTTCCAGGTCCTATGGGTCCCGGGTTCTGACTTGCAAGAGGTTCATGACTTCCTGATGCTATGGTCCTCAGCAGACATTACCCCTTTAGAAAAACACTTGAGGGTTCTCGGTGCAGGGCCACTGACAGAGATGTATAGTAACTAAGTAGAACTACTTCACTACTGTACTTAAGTACGGAAAGGCGGTATCTGTACTTTCCTGGAGTAGAATTTTTTTCTCCTACTTCCACCTTTACTTCACTACATTTTTTCAATGATTTCAATACTTCTACTCCAATATTTTTTTTTTCGTGCTGCATAGTTACTCGTTACTATTATAAAAATTACCACTGCCAGAACAGTAGATGGCAGGTTTCATGAAGCTCAAAACATGTGTATTATCAGCGCATACGAAAATAAATGCTACTGTATGTATAAATAAAAGCTGCATTTGAAATAATAAAAAACAATATGATGTTCAAACTTTTGACTTCTTTCTTTAATAACTACATAACACAGTACTGGTACTTTTACTTTCAGTACTTGAGTAGCAAAATTTAAAAAAAAAACTACTTGCAATACAAAAAATGTTGAATACTTTAGTACTTCTACTCAAGTCACTTTTTGATCGAGCACTTGTACTTTTACTCAAGTATGGGTTTTGAGTACTTTATACAACTCTGGCCACTGATAAGCCAGTACATCAGCTTAGCAGGGAGGGCCTGGGCAGCCTCGCAGACAAAATGCACCCCCCCCCCCGCTCATTCCACTCCTACTAGCTTAGGGGGTGTTAGATACTACATGCAATTCCAGTTCCCCTTTCTGATTATGGGATGGTGGAGGCGGAGCAGTTGAGGGACTTTTTTTTCAATTTCGGGCGCATTCCCGCACCTGCTCCGCACGTTGCTGGGTGCTGTGCTAAAGTCCCGGATGCTTGCCACTGTGGCTGTCCATTGCCTATCCTGGCGGAATGATCTTCGTCTGCTCAGGTCCCCACTCAGCAGCCGAGATCAAGAGGCTTATGTGAGGCAGTTGGCAGCAGCAGTGGCAAGGAGAGACAGCTTACAGTGAGCAGAGGGAGCCACACTATATTGTGGATGGAGCACATACTGTATAAGCTGCGGGTTTAGTACGTTTCCTAAGTAAATTATTAACTTTTTTTTCCCCACAGGTTTTTTATTTTTAATTGTACTGCGGCATGGAGAAGGGGCCCTAAGTAAATAAGCATACTTTGCTTTGTAATATAAGACCCACCTAAATTAGTTTTGCTAATTTTAGCTAAAATTGCAGAATGTATTGAAGCCACTGCATCATGTGCCAGTAAAGCAGCATTTTCAAAAGCAATGGTCGGCAATGGCTGATTACAAATTTTCATAATCACTGTATTTCTTTAAGGGTCCATTCACACTATTGCGACTTGTCAGGCGACTTGGCGCTCATTCATTAGCACAGGACCCGTTGTAATAGGAGGGACACAAGTTGTTCCGACTTAGAAAAAGGGTCCTGTACTACTTTGGGGCGACCTGGAGGCGACTTGCATTGACTTCAATTATATGAAGTCCCTGCAAGTCGCGCAGAGGTCGCGGTGCACGCTGTGCGCCGCGACTTCACAGGTCGCCCCAGCAAGTCGTGTCGCGCCAGTGTGAATGGACCCTTACAGACCCTGTCATGTAACAAAATACCCGTGTGATAAGGTTCTGATGGCAGTAACAATTTTCCAAACGTAAAAGAGCAATGCATGTTGTGAGCCTATAGATCTCCCTCTTCTGCTAGTTAAACTGACTTTGCTGTATGCTTTGTACACAGATCAGTGATCTGGCTATTTCGTCTCACTGCAAAGCAAGGAGAAAAACCAGACTGTTCTGTTAGTAAAATCAGCACATATTACATATAAGGCAGGGTCTAGGGCGGGATCAGGGGCGGAGTTGAGGGTGGGGCTAAAGGGGGCCCCGTCAGGTAGGCTGTACGGGGGCCCCATGATTTATATCAGCGGCCCTGATTGAGGGTATAAAACTGTATATATGGAGGTTTTCTATTTGTATGTCTTATTTTTTCTATTGATACAACAAGATGGACTTTGGATGGTGTCTTTTTCAGCATGACAAAACGATGTGACTTTGTAAACTTAGTTAAAGCCAATAGGAGGATGGGTGAAAACTTTTGAGGATAGCCGTGAGCAAATCACAGACCATATAATAAAAAATACTTAGTTCAGCATACAAAGGTGTCACGGGGGGCAGGGACCGTTGGTATGCTCATATGAGGGAAGGGGGGCAGGATATATATATATATATATTGTATATATTTAAGGCATGGGTGTTGGAATGCCACATTCACGAGGTTCCTCCAGCTTACAATGGCAGCACACACAAGCCTCCTACTGCTAGCAGCTCTCTGTGTAGGATATAGTGCCGGGGGGGGGGGGGGGGAACGTGCCTGGGGGGGGGGGTCCCCTTAATGTACCTGTAAAGTGGCGCATCTGTAGCATATACAGAACATGATACAGCAAAAATGACACTTCTAAAGAAAAAAAAACAGTTATTCAAAATGACTCATAGTTACAATTGCCATACCATACCAGACCCCTATCCGAGCATGGCATTTCTTCTCTTCAGTCTTCACAAAAGAATTGGGGGGCTACTTTAACCCAGCTTGTAATGCTAAACTAAATAATACACCTCAGCAAGTACCGCCATGGCTAACAGAAGATAGACTTAGAACTAAACTAGAGAAACTTAACATAAATAAATCCCCGGGACCGGATGGCTTGCACCTGAGGGTTCTTAAAGAGCTCAGCCAGGTGATTGCCAGACCATTATTATTGATCTTTAAGGATAGTCTACAGATGGGTATGGTGCCAGCTGATTGGAAAAAAGCCAACGTGGTACCAATATTTAAGAAAGGGCAAAGATATATCCCGGGTAACTATAGGCCGGTCAGCCTAACATCAGTAGTCTGCAAGATTTGAGAGGGGATGTTAAGGGACCACATACAAGACTTTAGTAATGAAAACGGTATTATAAGTAGTAATCAGCATGGATTCATGAAAAATCGTTCTTGCCAAACCAATCTATTAACCTTCTATGATGAAGCGAGTTGCCATCTATATAAAGGTAAGCCTGTGGATGTAGTGTATCTGGACTTTGCAAAGGCATTTGACACCGTTCCCCACAAACGCTTTCTGTTCAAACTAAGGAAGGTAGGTATGGACCATAGGGTGAGTACCTGGATAGAGAACTGGCTCCAGGGGAGAGTCCAGAGGGTGGTGATTAATGGGGAGTACTCGGATTGGGCGGGTGTGGAAAGTGCGGTCCCCCAAGGTTCTGTCCTGGGACCAATCCCGTTTAATTTATTCATAAATGATCTAGAGGAGGGGATATCTAGCACAATCTCAGTATTTGCAGATGATACTAAACTAAGCATGCCAATATCTTCTATGCAGGATGTGGAAACCTTACAAGTGGACCTGAACAAAATAACGGGGTGGGCAACTACATGGCAGATGAGGTTTAATGTTGAAAAATGTAAAGTAATGCACTTGGGTGCCAGAAACCAGAAAGCAAGCTACTCACTAGGGGGGGAACCTCTGGGGGAGTCTAGGATTTTTCTTTTTTTATTCAGCTGTCAGTAGGGAAACCCATTGACAGCTGATGACTCATCGATTATTAACCACTTGCCGACTGCGCACAGTATATTTACTGCGGCAGTCGGCCCCGGCCAGGCAGAGTGACGTAGGTCTACGTCGCTCGCCTGTCACTCCTATTAGAGCCAATAGCGGGCGGGATGGGGGCCCGCCTCGGCTCGTTCACGGAGGAGTGCGGGAGTGTGACTGGCGGACCCGATGTCCGCCGGTCACACTACGATTGCCGGTACAGCGGGAGAAAGACAGAGCGGCTTATGTAAACAAGCCGCCTGTCATTCTCCCTGTGTAAAAATGAAGATCAGACGGTTCTACTATGTATATATATATATATTTTTTTTTACACCAATAGGAATGTCCCACTACAGTTAGAAGCACGCCCCTAGGACACACTTAACCCCTCCCTGTCCAATACAGTTAACCCCTTCCCTGCCAGTGTCATTTTTGCAGTAACAGTGCATATATATAGCACTGATTACTGCAGTAATGTCACTGGTAACCCCAAAAGTGTCAAAAATGTCAGTCAAGGGTCCGATCTGTCCGCCGCAATGTCGCAGTACCGCAAAAAAATCGCAGATCGCCGCCATTACTCGTTAAAAAAAAAACACCAAAAATGACAAAAATCTTTCCCTTTGTTAGTAAACGCGATAACTTTTACGCAAACCAATCAAAATACGCTTTTTGCAATTTTTTTTACCAAGCATAGGTAGCGTAAAACAAATTGGCCGAAAATGTTAAAAATTTTTGATTTTTACATTTTTTTGGGGGGGAATTTCATATAAAAAAAAGTGAAAAATATTGTTATTTTTGCAAAAATTACGCTCTTTTTTTGTTTATAGCGCGTGATAAAAAAATCGCACAGGTGATCAAATACCACCAAAAGAAAGCTCTGTTTGTGGGAAAAAAAGGACGTGAAATTCGTTTAGGTACAGCGTCGCACGACTGCGCAATTGTCCGTTAAAGTCACGCAGTAAAAAATCGCAAAAAACCCCCTGGTCTTTTAGCAGGAAAATCCTCCGGTGGTAAAGTGGTTAAGGACATCGCAGCTGGCTCCCCGGCCCCGCTCCCTAACAACCAGCTTACACTGCGCCCTGATTGGGCAAAGCAGAATGCACTGTGTAGCACTCTGAAAATTCGGGTGTTCGACAAATGGCTGAACAGGCAAATGTTCGGCCTGTACTCGGGCCGAACCGTTTGCCCATCCCTAGACTTAATGTACTCATCATTGGGATTTACTTGACCACTGTATTGCTTCTGCAATCTGCAATGTATAAATAAATATTAACAAAAAATACATTAAACAGATGTTTTTTAAAACCATTTATTTTACTTAACATGTATTTCTTTTAGAATATATACAGTAGGGCTACATTTACAAAAAAAATGTTTCTGATGTTCTGGTGTTTTTTCCTTGATTCTAATTAAAAAAACACTTATAATACATTTTATATCAGATCTGTATGCAGTAGCAGTAATAGTATGCAGTGCTATTATATCACTGTGTTTCTTTTAATCAACCCTTCACAAAGATCCTCCACGCAGGTTATCACCCGTTAACCGGTTTATCTCCGCCCGCCGCAGTTGTACTGCGGCAGGCAGCCGCTGCTGCGCAAACCACCATAGGTATATGTCAGTCGCGTGCCTGCAGCTAGGGGGCTAGCATTTTCAAAAGCAATGGTCGGCAATGGCTGATTACAAATTTTCATAATCACTGTATTTCTTTAAGGGTCCATTCACACTAGCGCCACTTGTCAGGCGACTTGGCGCTCATTGATTAGCACGGGACCCGTTCTAATAGGAGCGACACAAGTTGCTCCGACTTAGAAAAAGGGTCCTGTACTACTTTGGGGCGACCTGGAGGCGCAAACCACCATAGGTATATGTCAGTCGCGTGCCTGCAGCAAGGGGGCGAGCTAGTTAGAGGGGAAGCCGATGCACGGGGCAGGCGGCTCCAATTGCTGCCTGCCACCCGCAATCGCTCTCCGCTGAGAGAGAAGTACGGTCAGCTGTTGTAAACACATCTGACCGTTCTTCTCTCTGGAATAATCACCGAGCGCCTGTGATCCTTCTATATAGGAACACAGGTCCCTATGATCACTTCACAACCACGCAGTTAGAAACACGCCCCTAGGTACACATTTAACCCCTTGATCACCCACACTGTTAACCCCTTCCCTGCCAGTGTCATTATTACAGTAACAGTGCATATTTTTAGCACTGATTACTGTAGTAATGTCACTGGTCCCCCCAAAAGTGTCAAAAATGTCAGTCAGGGGTCCGATCTGTCTGTCGCAATGTCACAGTCCCGCTAAAAATCGCAGATCGCCGCCATTACTAGTAAAAAAAATAAAATAAATAAAAATGACATAAATCTTTCCCGTAGTTATTAGACGCGATAACTTTTTCACAAACTAATCAAAATACGCTTATTGCGATTTTTGTTACCAAAAATATGTAGCAGAAAACAAGATTTGGGGAACATAGACAGTTCGTAGAAGCTGAGTCCGATAAACACAGTGTCCCCAAACATTTCTTCCAGTATCATCACCAGTCCTCAGTCGATTTAAGAGCATGGGTCATTGAACCCATACCTAAAAATCTCCCTCCAGCTGAGAGGTTCAAACTCCTCTGCGTCCGTAAATCCTACTGGATTTATCATTTGGACTCCCTGACGAAGTTTAAACGAAGAAATCAAAGTAAATCCGCTGTTATAAAATATAAATTTATATCAACCTGCGTTATCTGCTGCCATTTTTTATACATCTTATATTTTAACCCCTTGATTTTTTCTGCCATCTCAGGATTATATATGACTTATTCCCTTTAAGACACGCTAAATATGAGTATAGGTAATTTATACAGATTAACGTTCCCATAGATACACTCTTGTGGAAGCACAGATGTGTATACAGTAAGTGTATATACAAATTTCTCTGTATGGCCCCAGCTCACCTCTAATAGCTATTAATGCCCTTTTAGTGTCCTTAGCCTCCATTTTCCTTTCTGGTATATTTTCACACCCTCATAATTCAACCTTCGATATATTACTATTCTATTTGCCAGTTTATGCCATTTACAAATAGTACACCTTCCATAGTATATAGGGGGTAGGGAGTTTGCGCTGCCCAATAGGGATATAGATATTGGTATCTAATCAATGAAACGTATGGTCCTAATGAACCCAGATCATAAATATATAAATATGTGTGGAAATATAAATATATAAAAAAAATATAAAAAATGTATATTATAAAACCATCAATATCAATCAATAAATAAATAAATAAACCACCAATATCAATCACAGTACAAAATATAAATATATAAATTGCTAAGTGATATAAGGTGCAATAATTATGTGATATTCCACAGAGAAATGGAAGATATCTGTATCAATATACATATATTAGACCAGGTGACAATGGTGATTAGTATTACAGTATATATATATATATATATAGTGCTTGCTACTTGTACATTGGAGTGTAAAGAAACACTGATAAGTGAACAAGTTATTGGTGTATATTTGATCCCAATGTATCAAATAATCCAGATATAGGATGAGGGAGGGGCTAAGTGCAAAAAATGAAAAATTTAAAGACGGTGCCTGTGAACAGGACTATTGCATATTTAAATTTAGCAGCAAATAAGAAAGTCCTTGTGTTGAGGTGCTCAATCTTCTAGTGGCAGTGTACAGATTTCTTCGTGCACTAGGAAAAGTGCTCAAAATAATGGGTGTAATAGATTTGCACTCACCAGAGTGCCCAACCCCACACAGGGGTATTAGGCAAGGTATTTTTTAGCTGTATACCTCAGCATAAGGATATGGTTTCCTAGGGGTCCTCAGCTTCCTTGCAGCTCTCTGTGAGAGGGAGAGGGAGGGTACCGTGCTGCTCTCTGGTATCAGCTGTCCTTAGGTTATGCTCAGGTGTTGCAGTGTGTAAAAATAAACAGGGGGGGGACAAAATAGTGTAATCCCATTTTCCAAATTTTATTATAAAAAGTAGGGAAAGGTACTCACATTTTCAATATATCAATACAGCATATATGATGTTTCCCTCTCGGGGGAGAAAACAAGCAAAGAACCGGCGTCCTCGTGGGTGATACTCCGGAACGCAGTGTGTTCCACAGCCGGTCTGGATCGGGAAGTGACGTAACTACGCCGTACGCGTTTCGTTAGAGACGTCTTCAGCAGCGTCACCCACGAGGACGTGATGCAGATGATTGTTTTATTATGCTGCTTTTTATCTCCTTCCTGTGAGTTTTAATTGCTTTTATGCAATAAATCAAACTTTTAATCTGCACTGAGGTGGCGCTGCTCTCTTCTCCCTTCCCTCGAACAGCAGAGATCTCTTCATGAATTGTATCAATCTTCTGTTTGAATTTGCGATCTCCTGGGTAGTGATGTACCGAACTGTTCGCCGGCGGACAGTTCCCAGTGAACTTAGCATGTTCGCGTTCGCCGCTGCGGGCGAACATATGCGATGTTCGGTCCGCCTCCTATACATCATCATTGAGGCAAACTTTGACCCTGAACCTCACAGTCAGCAGGCACATTTCCAGCCAATCAGCATACCTCCCTCCCACACCCTCCCACCTCCTATAAATAAGCAAGGGCAGCATCCATCTTAGATAATTTCTGAAGCAGTGTGTTACTGAGAGCAGGGAAAGTGCTGCTGCTGCTGCTGCTGTTATAGCTAGGGACAGTTAGTCAGTGTTCCCGGTCTTGTTGTTAGCCAGTGTTCTTGGTACACTCCTGCTGTAAGGACAGCACCCCAAAAAGCCCTTCCTAGGGCTGGTATTTGAGGTTTTTTATATATATATATATATATATATATATATATATATATATATATATATATATATATATATATATATATATCTATTGTGCACTGCAGTTACCTGCCCGCTGTGTGTGAGAGGCACAGACCCACCACAGACTGTACTGTGTGCACACCACACTCATTTCGGGTGGCACAGGCACAGTACCTTGCATTTTAAAAAATATATTTTTTTTTTCCTCTGTCATAATTGCAGTGAGTGCTGTGTCAGGTCCACAGAGTGTACTGTACCCACTGCAGTGCACTGCCCACCACTGATATATATACGGTGGCACAGCATCTTGTTGGAAAATTTAAAAAAATATATATTTTTTATTATTGCAGTTGCCTGGGCTGCCAGTCACTGTCAGGTCCACAGAGTGTACTGTGCCCACTGCAGTGCCACTGCCCACCCACCACTGATATATACGGTGGCAGGCATGACTTTTTTTGGATTAGTGTCTGGGGGGGGTCTAAAAAGCGTACCTGTGAAGTTTCAGCTCTGTAGCATGTCCAGAACCAGAAAAAAAAAAGATCATATAGGTGTAAAGGGGGTTCCCACCATCCCTGCTCTACTGAAAAATGATCTTTTTTTTTCTGGTTCTGGACATGATACAGAGCTGAAAATTCACAGGTACACTTTTTAGACCCCCCAGACACTAAATCACACACAAAAAAAAAAAGTTCTTAAAAATTGTCATTTTTGATAGAGAGCCAATTATTGAAAAAAAAAAAAAAAAAAAAAAGAAAAAGAAAAAAAATTTCTTTGGATTTATTGTCTGGGGGGTCTAAAAAGTGTACCTGTGAAGTTTCAGCTCTGTAGCATGTCCAGAACCAGAAAAAAATTAGAATTAGGGTTAGGGCTAGGGTTAGGGTCAGGGCTAAGGTTAGGGTAATTTTTAGTGCTTACGGTTAGAGGGTTAGGGTTAGAGGGGTAGGGTTACTAACTCTAACCCTAAGTATCCCACCGTAACCCTAACCCTATCGACCTAACACTAAACCTAACCCTAACCATAACCCTAACCCTCTAACCTTAACCCTAACCCTCTAAGCCTAGCCATAAAAATAACCCTAACCCTAAACCTAACCCTAGCCATAACCCTAATCCTAACCCTAACCCTAGCCCTAACCCTAGCCCTAACCCTAATTCGTAATTTGTTTCTGGTTCCAGACATGCTACAGAGCTGAAACGTCACAGGTACACTTTTTAGACCCCCCAGACGCTAAATTCAAAGACATTTTTTATTTTTTTTTATTTTTTTAAAAATGTTTCCAATAATTGGCTCTCTATCAAAAAATGACAATTTTTAAGAACTTTTTTTTGTGTGATTTATTGTCTGGGGGGTCTAAAAAGTGTACCTGTGAAGTTTCAGCTCTGTAGCATGTCCAGAACCAGAAAAAAAATTAGAATTAGGGTTAGGGCTAGGGCTAGGGTTAGGGTTAGGGCTAGGGTTAGGGCTAAGGTTAGGGTTATTTTTAGTGCTTAGGGTTAGACGGTTAGGGTTAGAGGGGTAGGGGTAGGGCTACTAACTCTAACCCTAAGTATCTCACTGTAACCCTAACCCTATCCCCTAACACTAAACCTAACCCTCTAACCATAACCCTAACCCTCTAACCTTAACCCTAACCCTCTAAGCCTAACCCTAGCCCTAACCCTAACCCTAGCCCTAACTCTAACCCTAACCCTAATTGGTAATTTTTTTCTGGTTCCGGACATGCTACAGAGCTGAAATAGGTACACTTTTTAGACCCCCCAGACGCTAACTTCAAAGGAATTTTTTTTTTTTTTTTTTTTTTTTAAATGTTTCCAATAATTGGCTCTCTATCAAAAAATGACAATTTATAAGAACTTTTTTTTTGTGTGATTCAGTGTTTGGGGGTCTAAAAAGTGTACCTGTGAAGTTTCAGCTCTGTAGCATGTCCAGAACCAGAAAAAAAATTAGAATTAGGGTTAGGGCTAGGGTTAGAGTTAGGGCTAGGGTTAGGGTTATTTTTAGTGCTTAGGGTTAGACGGTTAGGGTTAGAGGCGTAGGGGTAGGGTTACTAACTCTAACCCTAAGTATCTCACCATAACCCTAGCCCCTAACACTAAACCTAACCCTAACCCTAACCCTAAGTATCTCACCGTAACCCTAGCCCCTAACACTAAACCTAACCCTAACCCTTAAAGCCCAGTTCCTGTCCCATTTTGGTCGGTTCTGGTCTGTTTGCGGTTGTTTGCGGTGCATTAAACGGGGAGTTTGGTCTGTCACTGTGAAGCGGGCGTAACCCTTACACTACCTGATCGATACAACATCATACCTGATCGTATACACACACTGGATGTTTTAAAGCACGTTATTCCAAACAATTTAGGAATGTTAGGTGATTTATGCCCTTTATGGAATAAAACCCGACTCTGCGTCAACTACGTAATTTTCCATGGGAGTTTTGCCATGGATCCCCCTCCGGCATGCCACAGTCCAGGTGTTTGTCCCCTTGAAACAACTTTTCCATCACTATTGTGGCCAGAAAGAGTCCCTGTGGGTTTTAAAATTTGCCTGCCTATTGAAGTCTATGGCGGTTCGCCGGTTAGCGAACATTTGCCGATGTTCGCGTTCGCCGTTCGCGAACGGCAAATTTTAGGTTCACGACATCACTACTCCTGGGCAGTGAGTGAGTTAGTGGGTGGAGGCAGCGAGGACGAAGTATAGAATTGAAGGTAGAGAAGAGTTGCCGGGGACGGGATGATAACTTGTTAATGAGAGTGATAAAATAGGTCTGCTTGGCAATGTGGAGACTGGAATTGTATTTTTGGAGGGCAGATTTATATTGGATGAAATCTATCTGAGACCTAGTCTTACGCCAAAGGTGCTCAAGAGCACGGCTATACTTTTTCAGACTTCTAGTGTTATCTGTTTGCCAAGATTGAAGGGGTTGGGGTCTGATTCGATGTGTAGTGTGGGGGCCAGTGTGTCCAGGGAGGTTAAAAGTGAAGCGTTGTAGACAGAAGTGGCTAGGTTGGTGCAGGACAGGGGTGCAATTTTGTCATAGAGGTGGTCGGTAGCAGAGTAGAGAAGAGAAGGGTTTAGATGGCGTAGGTTTTCTACGGGTGACTGTAAGGCAGTTGGAGGGAGAGGAGGTGAAGGAGAGGGAAAGAGTGAAACTAATAAGGTAGCGATCAGAGAGAGGGAAAGGGTAGTTAGAGAGGTTTCACAGAGTGCATAGGTGGGAGAAAACAAGGTCAGGGATATTGCCTTCAGAGTGAGTAGAAGCGTGTATCCATTGCTTTAGGTCAAAGGAGGAGGTTAGACTGAGAAGTTTGGAAGTGTCAGGATTGTTAGTATTAATAGGGATGTTAAAGTCGCAGAGAATGATTGTGGGGACTTCGATAGAGAGAAAGTAGGGTAGCCAGGCAGAGAAGTCCTCAAGAAAGGTTGATTCTGGTCCAGGGGGGGGGGGGGTGGTAGATCACAGCTATCCTTAGAGGAACAGGAGAGAAAAGACTAATGCAGTGTACCTCAAATGAGGATAGTGAGAGAGAGGGAGGTGGGTGAATTACCTGAAAGGTGCTATGTGGGGCTAGAAGGATCCTGACACCCCCTCCCTTGCGCTCACTGGGTCTGGGGGAGGGAGTCCAGAGAAGACCACCTTGGGATAGGGCAGCAGAAGACGAAGTGTCGGATTCATGAAGCCAGGTTTCGGCGGTAATGGCGAGTAGATTGAATGAGTTAGCAATAAAGAGGTAATGGAGAGAGGTGAGTTTCCAAAGGGCGCAAGAGAAAGGGAGTCTGGTCTTGGGAAGAAGAGAGATGGGAACTAAATTGTGCTGATTGCGGCTGCAGCCAGAGGGTGCAGAATAATGGGTGTGTTGAGCACAGGGAAAAGATGGAGATCCAGGGTTTGGGGATATATCTCCAGCGGTTAGGAGAAGCAGAAAGGTGAGGGAGGTAATATGAGAGTGTGATTTATATGAAGGGACATGCCCCCGTGTCCTGAAGATTTTGTGTGCGTGTGGATTTAGAAATAGCAGGAGATGGTGAGTGCGGTAAAAAGGAGAGGATAAAAGTGAGGGTGATATATATAAGCTGTGGGGTGGAGAAGAGTTGTGAAGGAGAGAGAGTTTAAGGATAGAGGACATGGCTGTCAGAAGGAGTGGTAGGGAGTGCATGTTACGAGACAGAGCTGAAGGGGTAAACAAGGTCTCCTGTAGTCTGTGCAGTGTTTATCTCAGCATTTCTTGTGTTCATTCTCTTTGTGCAATCGCTGAAGTGCAGAGTAAGAAGTGCTCCTACTTATAGAAATAGCCCCACATTGAGAAAGAGCCTCACAGCAAACGTGCCTTCCCCAAGAGATGCTTACTTATATATTGTTAGATGTGGGGGTGTGTGCTTTCCAATTAACTAATCAGGAATTAATAAAGAATGACTGGCTAAACAGAGCAATATTTTCACTTCAGAAACAGATTTACAAGAGGACAGCTAAGAGATAAGAACAGGCTATAAATTAAGGTAAGACAAAGAGAAAATAAAGCATTGCAATTATAACAGTCTACAGATGGTTATCAAAATAAACATACCACAGTTAAAGACAAAATGTAAGGAGAGCAGTTTTCAGTATCACAGTTTTGAGTGGAGTTGCAGCAGTAAGAACATGCCACAATATGTCCCTATGATGTGCATGCCTGGGGATCTGGTCTGCTTTCCTTTCTTTTGGGCCAAATAAATGTTGTCTAGGGACATCCTTAACCACTTTACCACCGGAGGTTTATGCTGTCTTACGTCCAGGCCACTTTTTGCGATTCAGCACTGTGCAACTTTAACTGACAATTGCGCGGTCATGCAACGCCGTACCCAAACTAAATGTATGTCCTTTTTTTCCCACAAACAGAGCTTTCTTTTGGTGGTATTTGATCACCTGTGCGATTTTTACTTTTTGTGCTATAAACAAAAAAAGAGTGAAAATTTTGAAAAAATAACAATATTTTTCACATTTTTTTAAAATTCCCCCCAAAAAAATTTAAAAAATCAAAATTTTTTATCATTTTTGGCCAATTTGTTTTCTGCTACATATTTTTGGTAAAAAAAAAAAATCACAATAAGCGTATTTTGATTGGTTTGCACAAAAGTTATTGCGTTTACTAACTAAGGGAAAGATTTCTGTCATTTTTGGTGTTTTTTTTTTTTAAACGAGTAATGGCGGTGATCTGCGATTTTTTTGCGGGACTGCGACAATGCGGCGGACAGTTCGGACCCTTGACTGACATTTTTGACACTTTTGGGGGTACCAGTGACATTACTACAGTAATCAGTGCTATATATATGCACTGTTACTGTAAAATGACACTGGCAGGGAAGGGGTTCATTTTATTGGAGAGGGAGGGGTTAATGTATGCCTGGTGCTTACTGACATGTGTGGGGGGAGGTGACTGAGTGACACAGGGACAGATCTCAGGTTCAGTTATGCTGAACCCTGCAATCTGACCCTGCCTGTCACTTAGGAGATCCGCCCGCTTTGTTTACACACTCGATTCCCCGACGATCGGGGAAGAGCAGCGGCGATCGCCACCTCTCCTCCCCTGGCCTGACTCCCGCTGTGACTGAAAACAGCGGAAGCGAGCCTCCGGCGGCGCGCGCGCGCCGCTCACAAGGGGCGGAGTCCAGCGACGTAGGTCTACGTCGCTGGACGATAACGAGCCACATTGCTGCAGTAGCAGCAATGTGAGCGGAGCTAAAGTGGCTAAAGTGGTTGTAAAGTCAGAAGGTGCATTCTATACATTAAGATAAAAATCCTTCTGTGTGTAGCAGCCCCCCTCAGCCCCAACACTTACCTGAGGTCCCTCTCTGTCCAGCGATGTCCACGAGTGTCTCAGCCATCAGAGATTCTCCCTTGACCAAATGGTCTGCACCCAAGAGTCTTCACCACTTGGGAGTCTCCACTGGCAGACGACCTCCTCCGCTTTGATGGTTGCTTATTGTCTGCTTAGTGTGTTGCCAATTGTCATTTTAAGTTAATAAAGTGTTTTAATGCTGCACTTAGTTGGTGCCCCCTGTTGTTTTGTGCTTATATTGCAGAGATTCCTCCTGTCTGTTGGTGGAGCATCAACTGATGCAGTGATCTTATCAGTGGCGTATCATCCATGTGTGCAGGGTGTTCACTGCACATGGGTCCCCGAGGGGGGGGGCCCACTGTGACCCACACTGCACAGATGGATGGTCCCCTGGTTCACAGCTGGGGCTTGGTGCAGAGGGAGGGACAGCTGTGAGCACTGATCTCCCTGCATGACTTTTCTGACAATTAGGGACATCCTTAAAGTGGTTGTAAAGTCAGAAGGTGCAATCTATGCATTAAGATAACAATCCTTCTGTGTGTAGCAGCCCCCCTCAGCACCCTAACACTTACCCGAGGTCCCTCTCTGTCCAGCGATGTCCACGAGTGTCTCAGCCATCGGAGATTCTCCCTTGACCAGATGACCTGCAACCAAGAGTCCTCAAAGAGGGTAGTCATTGTTTTGAAATTTTGGAGACTTTACAATGACTGGCATGGCACCACTAAATGAGCGAAGGCCAATATGGTGCCTATATTTACAAAGGAATCAAAAAGGAAGGAGATAGGAGGCACAGCAGATAGCACCATTGTCAGTCTAGGGGGAGAGGGGAGGGGAGTGTTAAATATATTAGCAAATTTAGATACACTAACAAATGGAAGCCAAACTCCATCCAACTCACACTTTATATTGAGTTACAGCAAACATTTTTTTTTCTTTTTGGGATAAAGGTTTAACATGAATAAATCAAAGAAAGCTGATCATTTTAATCACCCCTGCCAGTGTTAAGTGGTTTGTTTGATCCATGTAAACCGATACATTCTGCTGGAGAACTGGAGCTTTTGAAAAACCACAGACTTGCTGGCTGGTTCACCAGATGCAAATAGAATAAAGAAAACCTAAAAAAGAAATCGAATGCAGCCTTCACATCTAAGAATTGGTAAGCTACAATATAATAACTGTTTGCTTTTGGGTTTAATACTGCTTTAACCACTTGCCGACTGCCTAATGTAGATCTACATCGGCAGTCAGCCCCTCACAGGCACGCTCCCGCTCGGTCACGGACCCCCCCGCGCGTGTGCCCGGTGGACCCGATGTCCGCCGGGCACTGGCGATCGTCCGTTAGAGCGGGAGAAAGGCAGGCGGCTAATGTAAACACAGCCGCCTGTCATTCTCCCCTGTGTAAGAAT